>NC_052069.1:78430166-78577666 GCF_015852505.1 Tachyglossus aculeatus
CAAGTGGCAGAGCTGGAATTAGAACCCATGACCTTCTGACTCCCAGGCCCGTGCTCTATCTGCCAGATGAAGCTGCTTCTCGAAATTTGTTTAGCTCTTACTATGTGCTAGGCACTGTACTAAATGCTGGGATAGATACAAGTTTAGACACAGTTGGGATACAGTCGCATCTTCTCCAGAAATGAATCAAGACAGTGGTGTAGTCTAGGCCTCCTGGAAGTCCAGAAAATGATTAGCAGCCTGGGAGAATCGGGCTCTCTCACTTCTTAGAAACATAATGTAAAAGTAATCTAACAACCGTATCATCCACCCAAAGCTCCATTTCACAGGCTTTAATCAAAACCCTAAAGTATGACATTTCTAAGAATATCATTTTTTTTAAAGGAGAGAAAAGATGGCCTTTCAGTCATGTTTTGAAAAAGAAACAAAACATCAGAGAGGTGAAGAAATAAAGCAATGCTGTAACAGATGGTGAATGTTACAAAGGGGAAGGTTTTGTTATTATGACAATCAGACTGAATGAAAAATGTAACAGAGAAGGCTATACTAGAAAGAATGGGGGTGAAAAATGTGGGAGGGAAAACAAGACAGTGATCAC
Source organism: Tachyglossus aculeatus (assembly GCF_015852505.1). NCBI lineage: Eukaryota > Metazoa > Chordata > Mammalia > Monotremata > Tachyglossidae > Tachyglossus > Tachyglossus aculeatus. The sequence continues at coordinate 78,430,765 of NC_052069.1, forward strand.
GAGAGTAAGGGGGGAAAAGCCATGGTAGAATTTTATAACCACGATGACAGCTCTGGCTAATTATTTCTGTGTTTTCCAAGCTCACTCAGAATGATGATTTAGAACAACTTATTTGTAGCTTGCAATTTTATGATCTTGCCAATGGATCTTTGCCTAACTTAGGGTCTGAGCTTATAGTCCAGCAAAGTAGAATTTTTTGAATTTTGTCTAGATTAATATTAAATACCTAGAGGATAGGAAAGACATTACTGATTTCATATTCTATATTTCATGCATTTTAGTGAAGTTAATTCCAATGCTACTTTCATTTTATTTTATTAAAACTGTCAGGCATTTCTCCACTTTTGCATTCATGAAAGTATATCCCAAAGTAAAATTGGAAGGGTAGTTCAAGTGAAACCCATTAATTGGGTCAGTAACCACTGGCCTGCAGATGCAGCTTTACCTCAAAGTAAAAGAACTCATCATTTCATATCATCCTATCAATCAATCATATTTATCAACTTGTACTTCCCAAGCACTCAGTACAGTGCTCTGCATAAACGCTCAATAAATACCATTGAATGAATGAATTTATTTATTGAGTGCTTACTATATGTTGTGTACTAAGAGCTTGGGAGAGTGCATTACAACAGCATGAGCAAACATGTTCCCTGCCCATAACAAGCTTACAGTTTAAAGGGGAGACAGATATTGATATGAATAATACAATATTTATGTATATACACATGTACATAAGTGCAGTGGGTTTGGGGGTGGGAAGAATATAAGATGTCCAAATGTTACAGACTGAGGTGCATAGACGATGCAGAAGGGGGAGTGAGCCAGGGAAGAAAGGGCTTAATTAGGGAAAGCAGCTTCTTGGAGGAGACATGACCTTATTAATTCTTTGAAGATGGAGAGAGTGGTGGCCCGGTGTATATGGATGGGGAGGAAGTTCCAGGCTAGGAGGAGGATGTTGAAAAGCGGTCAGTGGTGGCAAAATAGATAAGATAGACTCCTTATCTTCCCACCCAAACCCTGTCCTCTCTCTGACTTTCCCATCTCTGTAGACAGCACCACCATCCTTCCTGTGTCACACACATTTAACTTTGTCATTATCCTTGATTCTTCTCTCTCATTTAACCCACATATCCAATCCATCACTAAGTCCTATCAGTCCACCTTCACAACATGGTTAAAATCTGCCCTATCTTCTTCATCCAAACTGCTACCACGTTAATACAATCACTCACCCTATCTTGCCTGGATTACTGCATCAGTCTCCTTGATGACCTCCCAGCCTCCTGCCTCCAAGATAGTCCATACTTCATTCTGCTGCCCAGATTATTTTTCTACAAAAATGTTCAGGATATGTCTACTGACTCCTTCAAAAACTCCAGTGGTTGCCCATCAACCTCCACATCAAACAAAAAATCCTCACCATTGCTTTAAAGCACTCCATCACCTTGCCCCCTCCTACCTACTACAACCCAGCCCACACACTTCGCTCCTCTAATGTTAACCTTCTCACTGTGCCTCAGTCTTGCCGCTGACTCCTCGCCCATGTCCTGCCATTGGCCTGGAATGCCCTCCCTCCTCAAATCTGAAAGACAATCATTCTACCCTCCTTCAAAGCCTTTCCTCTTCCCCCACTCTCTTCTGCTTTGCCCTGACTTGTTCCCTCTCTTCTTCCTCGCTCCCAGCCCCACAGCACTTATGACATATCTATAATTTTTTTATATATTAATGTATTTCTCCCCACCTCTAGACTGTAAGCTTGTTGTGGGCAGGGAATGTGTCTGTTTGTTGTACGGTACTCTCCCAAGCTCTTGGTACAGTGTTCTGCACACAGTAAGCATTCAATAAATTTAATTGAAAGAATGAAGGAATGAGAGGGAGGCATACACAGGTGTAGGTGAATGTTTTATCTACTTTTAATCATTAACCATCATGTATGATATATCAACCTTAATGCAATATAATTTGCTGGAACTGTTTGGTTCCATTTTCCAGATTCATTCATTCATTCATTCAATTTGAGCACTTACTGTGTGCAGAGCGCTGTACTAAGCACTTGGGAGGTACAAGTTGGCAACATATAGAGACTGTCCCTACCCAACAGTGGGCTCACAGTCTAGAAGGGGGAGACAGAGAACAAAACAAAACATATTAACAAAATAAGTAGAATAAATATGTACAAGTAAAATAAATAAATAAATAGAGTAATAAATACGTACAAACATATATACATATATACAGGTGCTGTGGGGAAGGGAAGGAGGTAAGGTGGGGGGGATGAAGAGGGGAAGGAGGGGGAGAGGAAGGAGGGGGCTCAGTCTGGGAAGGCCTCCTGGAGGAGGTGAGCTCTCAGTAGGGCCTTGAAGGGAGGAAGAGAGCTAAAATCAGATTGAAAATCTGATTTAATTTTTTATGATAAATGACCATTACTATGTAATTGGGCATGTAATTTCCAGTGGGCCAATCACACCTTTTATTCTGAAAATATTTTCTTTAAATGAATATAGATTTAAGTTTTTGATTAACCAAAGGGTTTAATTTTGTCATACAATTTGTCATATTCTACATCTACCCTTCTTATTTCAAAAAAAAAAAAATCTTAAGCATTTAAGCTCCCAAATCAGAGGTCCCAAAGATATAAATTATCAAGATATAAATTATCTTTGGAACCTCTGATTTGGGAGCTTAAATGCTTCCTGTATGATTCACTGTCAGCCAATATCTTATAATGTCCACATTATAGCTATCTGGGTACTTAGAAATAAAAACCAAAATAAACAGGTCTACCAGATAACAAAAATGAGTTGCAACAAGTCAGGGTAGTTCAGAGAACAAGAAGAAATCCACATTCTAATATAAAAATGAATGTTGTGATATGTTCGTATTCACTTTGAACAAGGGCATAGAACATGAACATAAAACTGTATTTTAATGAAGACTCCAAACATTAGGTTTACAATCCTTACAAAATGTTTTTTATGTGACAGAAATGCCTCATTCCCATTTAACAGTTAATAAAAATAAGGCAACCTGGATTTACATGACACCATTTAGAAATTAGGTTCAAAAAGCTACCATTTCATACCTTTCTTGATTCTAAGAATACCAGTGCTTACATAGTTTTAAGAGTTCACATATTCAGTCTCTGAACAATGAAAATTACAATACTGACAGTATAAGACTTGGAAGAACATTATCTATTCAGCGTTTTCCAACTTTCATTATATTGGAGACATGTAATGCAAAATGTAAATGATTAGCGACATTTAACATTTTTAAGCATTTTTCTGGCATGAAAGTGGTCTGGAAAATGTTCCAAAATTTAGGTGCCTGCACTTAGACTTTTGACTTTAGAACTATGAAAGTTGCCCTCTACAATCTTGGCCAAAAGAAACCACAAAACTATTAGATTTCTGGGCTGGACTTATGGACTATTACCTAATATATCCAAATGTCCCAAGCAATAGCTCCATCACAGTAATTTGATTCCATTTTTTTCCGAAAAATACTCAGTCTCAGTTTAATGAATGAGCCCCATTTGCGAACACTAGGCAATGGTGGAAAGTGAAGAATTTTAAAAAAGAAAAAACTGACCTTATAATAATCCTTTTCACAATAAAGGATAATACATTTCCTAACAATGTCCCTAAAATTGCAGAGAGAACATAAGAACATGGCCAAACTGGGACAATCTACAGCTGCATTTAGTCTAGTATTTGTCACCCACAGCGGTTTGAAAGGAACCTTGAAAGAACAGTGTAATAGTTTCCCCCACTTGACATCCATCTTCATTATCATCTAATGTTCTTACTGTTTCCCTTCAGCATGCATCTATTATCCATGAACTCATTTAAATCTTCCTCAAGAATACTAACGTATTTAAACTTTATATAATTTCTAAAAAAACTTCTAATAATTTAGATTTCTTGTCCAAGATTATTTTCATCAAACCTATTTGAACCCAATGATATTTCTATTGTACAATTTACACAAATTTCATAAGCTTACCATCTGCATACCAGAGCTTCCAGGATAACTGGGGATAGCTAAGATGTAATGAGAGCTTTGTGGAAAAGATTTTTCCTTTTGTATCCTTTGAACCTCCTACATACAATTTTCAGTACTTGTCAGATGTACTGGGTAGATAATTTATATTGCTTTTATTACTAACCAAACCTAGATTATTCAAAATATTTACATTTCATAATTAAGAAAAAAGTAAAAATGCTTTTGGGGAACATAGATTTTTTTTCCCCCACCAAATTATTTAAGGGGAATGCAAAAATACCATAAACTAGTACTCATGTAATGTAAAATTTCAGATATTCTTTTATTTGACTGAATCCACTGTTTGGAATATAAGCAGTTTTTTTTTTATTAGAATGCCTAACTGTCATCATTAGTGGAATACACTAATGTACCTGCTCATCAATCACTCACCTAAAATTGTTGCTAGACAATGTTCCATATGTAATCATCTTGGCTGAGTTAATGAGAAAAAATACAACAAAGAACAAAAAGTTGTTGTGGACCAATTACATGACCCTTTTGATTCTCAACCCATCTCCTTTGAAAAAAAGACTTTGTCTCCTAGTCCTATGCAATTAGTAGTGTTTTTATAACAAAAATACAGTGGAGTCAGCTGAAAAGTGCAGTGCTTCCTGCCAGATTCTAAAGGTCTCTCTGTGGATCAAATTAGAAGAAACAATGTATTATTATGTATATGTTCCTTGAATCCCTGTTGAATTACCTAAATTATAATTTAAGATCTCAACACTCTACAGGTACTATTTTTTTCTGCCCTACTCTAGGGCAACAACAAGAACAAGTCAATTTCCTTAACTTGACAGAGTTTTGCACATTTTTTTTCTTTTAATAGTTTAAACAATCTTTTTATTGGTCCCTATGATTTCACAAGAAAGTTTCCCAAACCTTATGGAAGATAAGGTCATTATGGGCAGGGAATGTGTCTACCAACTCTTTTGTATTGTACTCTCCCAAGTGCTTAGTGAAGTGTTCTGCTCAGAGTAAGTGCTCAATAAATATGATTGATTGGTAACAACAATCTCCCTTATAATTGCCTTATTGAAGGACCCATAGATACAACTGACCTTGTATTAAGCCTTTAGACTTGATTTCATTATGTGACAGCCAGTAGAATTTAGGTGATCTACTTGAGCATTTCTAAATTTACTGAAACTACTTTTCAGAATATTTTTGTCACTGAATGACCATTTCAGCTGTTGATGAAAGTAGTCTTTCCAGGTTTATACAATGAAATTGGCAAATTAGACAGACTGAAAATACACTGCCACTTTAACAATGTGGATCAGCAACATAAACTGCCCTTGGACTTCACTCATTAGCTGAATGATAATGTCTGCTGAACTCTCAGCTAATTATCTCAGCTTCTAGTAGCCATATAGCATGAATCTACCACTACTAAGTAACATAAATAGAATCAATCCATTCAAGCAATCATATTTATTGAGTGCCTATGTAGGACAAAACACTGAATTAAGTGCTTAGGAGAGGAAAACAGAAGCAAGAGACATGTTCCCTTCAGTCAAGGATCTTCCGATCAAGCAGGAGAATCAGGTAATTAAAAAAAATTACAAATACAGGGAGAAAGAAGAAAAACAGGGATGTAACAGAAAATAATACAAAAATAGGATGAAATAGCTGAATATATAAACATATGCACTCAATCCTAAGAAATAGAAGCTAAGGATGGTTGTTAGGCTGATGTAACAAAAGTTTTATGAATTAACTCATGACATCTTGAGAGTCAGGTTGGGAGAGTATTATACAAAACAGATTTGGTAGACACATTCCCTGCCAACAGGAGATTATAGTCTAGGATGAGAGACAGATATTGTAAATAAATTACAGGACAAGTACATAAGTGCTTGTGGGGCTGAGAATGAGGTGAATATAGAGTGCACTAACAATTTTCAGACCATTAGGAAACCATTTTGCACGGCTGCATATAATGTGCAGATCCTGTAACAAGGACCAAAATGGTCTCCTAAGACTATAAAATGAAAAGAAGTACTTAATAGTAATTACGGAAGAAACAGAAGCTTCTTTCCCAATCCCACCATATATTCTCTTCTGGCTATTACAGGTGAGTATTTTGCCCACATTAAGCTTTCAACACTATTACTACTACAGATGCTACAAAATATTTAATAAATTATGGGTTTCAATATCTAAATCTACTCTTGCCTATCACCCTATCACCTACAGAGAGTTCAACCTACACAACTTGAATCATTTATCTTCTCTGCATTATGAGTCAGTTTTACTCAAATTACTATTGTTGTAATTTAACAGAGGTGATTTAAGCAAACAATCCAGGCAACTGTCTGGGCACTGGTTTAGAGTTACCTGTCAAAAAAATCTCTTCACAGCTGAAATAAAGAGTAAATGTCATTAAAACTCACTTGTAGTCAAACAGGACTGAACATACCCAAGTGTAGAATACCACATATCCAAGTACAGAATACTTGCATAATACTCTTTATGTAGCAGCCAAATACTATTTTCTCTATTTTGCAGAGGCCCCTTATGACCTGTCCAGTTGCTAAGATAAAGTTACAAGTCTATAATAAAGCTTAGGATAAAACCTATTTTATCCTTTAACCAGGAAGCTTTGCACAAACTGAGTTTCCTACTTTGGAGAGTCCTATGAAGTGATAACAATTAGGATGTAAATATGTTATTTTATTAATTGACTTGCAGCCTATAATTATATAGAGACAATAAAGATCAGGTTTCCTTCCTTGCAATCAGGTTTGTGACCTATCAATCAATGATAGTCACTGTGTGGTTACTGAGAGCCGAGCTCTGTGCTAAGTGTTTGGGAGAGTATAATACAATAAAAGGATCTGTGGACCCATTCCTATCCACCAGGAGATTACAGTCTAAAAGGGGAGACAGACATTAATATAAATAAGTTTAAGAACATGTATGTAAGTGGTGTGCGGCTGGGTATGAGGTGAAAATCAAGTGGTAAAAGGGTACACATCTAAATGCAGAGGTGATACAGAAGGGAATCTATTTTCTTCAAGGCTCATCCTGAGTGGACTGCTACTGAAATAGAACCTGTTGTGTTGTTGACAAGAAAATTAGAAAGCTTCTTATTGAAATCACCTATGCCACTTCACTAAAACTAATCAAACTATAAATCATGGCCAAAGAAATAAAAGGAAATGAGTTGACCCAACTCTATTGGCAAAATCAAATGAACACTTTGAACAGACAACGAATCATATGAGCCCTGCATTTTAAATACAATGTACACTGAGTTTTAGTGCTTCTTGGTTCCAAACACTGGGTCCACACTGACTTAAGGAAGAATGATGAAGATAATTTGTTTGTATTCCTTAGGGTTGTTGTTTCTCCAATAGGAAACCAAGCTTCCTTCTTTCAATCCATACCTACTTCACTATAGATGATTTATTTAGACTTCCTCTTGTTTCATAAAGTGTTCCAAAGTCTGTAGTAATTTTTGACACTTTGTTATGTTTCTCTGACCCCCCCTCCACATCCCCTCCACTTTCCTCTCCATCCCCTCAGCTTCATTTTCATACGGATACAAAGCATTGGGATAAAATGATGGTTCATTATAGTGGTACAGAACTCTTATCTTCATCCGGCAAGAGTCATTTCCTTCCAAAGATTGAAATGCAAATGTGAAAATTAATGATAACTGCATTATCTGATAGCAGAGATAATACCAATTCACTGTCAGAGTAACACACAGTCATTCTATGATTTCCTCTGCTACCCACAATATTCTTCTTACTGTCAGACTGTATCTATGGTTAACTATGTTTCATAGGTTTTTGTTAATTTACATCAAATGGCATTTCCCAGATCTTATATCTACCACATTTTCCCAATCAAAAAGGAAACTAAATCAGAACTGTAATCTCCAAGCCCATTTTAGGGCTGGTGAAAAACAGTGAGAGACTGAGGTGGATGAAGGAAGGAAGGGAGGGAGGGGGAAGAAGAGGCAGAGAGAGAGAGAGAAAGAAAGAGAGAGAGAGGAGAGGAGCAGGGTGGTAGTGAAAGTGAAACCTGTATCCTCAATGTGTCTTTCAATTGCACAGTGGTCTCCCAATAATTCTAATCTACACAAACCACCTTCCTACTTAAATTTAAGACATAAGGTAGAATAAATCCAAGCTTCTACAGTATACAAATAATTAGGAGTTCCTCTTATACTCTTCCAAACATTTAGTATAGCGCTCCACACACAGTAAGCACTCAATTAATTCCATTAATTGGGTGATAACTCAGTGAACTTCCAGAGGCTACCCATTTCTCTCTACATTAAATACAAACCATATCCAGTGGATTTAAGTTTCTCCACCAGAAGTTATCTTCTTACCTATCTACTTTCTTCCACTATATCTCTGATTGAGCTCTTCATTCCTCCAGCTAGGTTCTAACTGTTTTGCATTTTTGACGCCCCTGTCTCTCACTCACAGCTCACTCTTCCCCTTTCCTAAAACTTCTTCTCAGGCCCAAATCTCTAAACCACACGCCTGACTGCTCTGCACTCATTCATTCAATTGTATTTATTAAGCACTTACTGTGTGCAAGCACTGTACTAAGCACTTGGGAAAATACAACAATAAACAGTGTTATTCCCTGCCACAACGAGATCACAATCGACGGGTGGGAAGACATATCAACACAAATAAACAAAATTACAGATATATACATAAGTGTTGAGGGGTTGGCCAGAGGGGAGGGCAAAGAGAGTAAGTCACGGTAACACAGAAGGGCATGTGAGATGAGGGAAAAATTGTACTTAGTCTGGGAAGGCCCCTTGGAGAAGATGTGCCTTGAATAAGCTTTTGAAGCGGGCGAAAGTAACTGTCTGTCAAATTTGAGGAGGGAAGGCATTCCAGGCCAGAGGCAGCATGTGGACCAGGGGTCAGTGGCGAGACAGGTGAGATTGAGGCTTAGTGAGAAGGTTAGAAGTAGAGGAGTGAAGTACATAGGCTGGGTTGTAGGAGAGAAGTGAGGTAGGAGGGGCCAAGGTGATGGAGTGCTTTAAAGCCAGTGGTGAGGAATTTTTGTTTGATATGGAAGTGGATAGGCAACCACTGGAGGTTTTTGAGGAGACAGATGACATGTTCTGAAATTTTTTTGAAGAAAGATGGCCCAGGCAGTGGAGTGAAGTATTGACTGGAGTAGGGAGAGACAGGAGGTTGGATGGTCAGCAAGGGGGCTGATGAAGTAATCTAGGTGGGGTAGGATGATCTCCCATCCTCCTGTCTCTCCCCACTTCACTCTATACCTCACTCTCCTGCCCAAATTATTCCTGTACAGAAATGTTATGGGTATGTCACTACCCTTCTCAAAAGTCTCCAGTGGTTGCCTATCAACCTTCGAATCAAGCAAAAACTCCTCACTCTCAGCTTCAAAGCTCTCCATTACCTCGCCCCTTCCTTCCACCTCCCTTCTCTCCTTCTACAGCCCAGCCAACACACTCCACTCCTCTACCACTAACCTCCTCACTGTGCCTTGTTCTCGCTTGTCCAGCCATCGATCCCTGGACCACGTCCTACCTCTGGCCTATAATGCTCTCTCTCCACACATCCACCACACTATCAATCTTCCTCCCTTCAACGCCCTACTCAGAGCTCACCTTCTCCAGGAGGCCTTCCCAGTCTACTACCCCCTTTTTCCTCTCCTCCTCCTCCCCCCACCATTCCCCCCTCCTTCTGCCTTTCCCCCTTCCCCTCCCCACAGCACTTGTGTATATTTGTATATATTTATTACTCTATTAATTTTATTAATGATGTGTATATAGCTATAATCCTATTTATTCTGTTGGTATTGACACCTGTCTACTTGGTTTTTTGGGGGTTTTTTTGTCTGTCTCCCCCTTCTAGACTGTGAGCCCGTTGTTGGGTAGGGTCCATCTCTATATGTTGCCGATTTGTACTTCCCAAGCTCTTAGTACAGTGCTCTGCACACAGTAAGCACTCAATAAATACACTTGAATGAATGAATGATTTTATTAATGTGGTAGAAGTTTGGATGGAGTGGAAAGGGCAGATTTTAGCAATGTTGTGAAGGTGGGACTCACATGATTTGGCAACAGACTGAATATGTGGTTTGCATAGGGCAATGTTGCTAAAATAATTTGACATTTAAAGTTGGTCTGGCTCATGCAGGATCAGGCAGAGAATCTGCCTGCAGAACCTGATGCTGTGTTTTGTGGTTTAAGACACGGTGTTATGTTTTCAGAAATTTCATGTTATTGTGCTTGGTATACTTGTCTTTAATGCATTAAAAGTAGCAAGGGGATGTTACTTGAATATCATGATTGAATTTGCAGAGGCTTATTTTCCATTTTGGATTTGGCTTATTAGTAGAAAGAGATGCTTCATATCAAATTATACTATTTCTGCTTTTTTTACAGTAATGACTGAGTTAATTTCTTATTAAGGAATGCCCCCTAAAAACTCCCTCCAATGCGCCCTACCTGTAACAAGTATCTGTAGCTTGAATGTTCAGATTCTAAGTGCTTCTCAGCAGATTATCAATTTCTGATGAATATATTAATATATTATTTATTGGAAATAGTGGAAATATATTAATACAAACAAATGTTTCCTATAGGCTGAACATCAGCCTTTTAACACAAAATAGAAATTTGATTCCTTTTCATGGCATGCACACAGGCACTATTAGATAAAGTTATATAGTTAGATCTAGACTGTGAGCCCGTCTTCTAGACTGTGAGCCCGTTGTTGGGTAGGGACCATCTCTATATATTGCCGACTTGTACTTACCAAGTGCTTAGTACAGTGCTCTGCACACAGTAAATGCTCAATAAATACGATTGAATGAATTGAATGAATGAATGAGGGAGAGGAGTCAAGGATAATGCCAAGGCTATAGGTTTATGATACAGGAAGTTTGGTGGTGCCATATACAGTGATGGGAAAGTCAGGGGGAGGACAGGGTTTGAGTGGGAAGATAAGAAGCACTATTTTGGACAAGTTAAGTTTGAGGTGACAGGAGAAAGCCAAGTAGAGATGTTTTGAAGGTAGGAGGCGATGCGAGCCTAGAGAGAAGGAGAGAGATCAGGAGAAAGGATGTAGATGTACTTTTGGGTAGCTCCTGCATAGAAATAGTAGATGGTGATCATCTGTATAGAGACAGTACCTTTTATTCATATTGTATATCAGATGCTTAGTAAAACTCTGCATAGTAAGTCCTCAATAAATTCTAATGATGAGGACCAAAGACTAAAAAATAAGATCAAATTGTGACTAAAATTTTCCACTACCTATAGAGAGGGATTTTACACATGCAACAGAGAGTGGGCCCCTTTCCCTGTCATGCCTGTAACTCACCAACTTGCTCCGTGCTGAAGAAGCAGCTATCGTCACTGGGATTAAAGTAGTGCAAATCCCCTGGCCAGAATCTTTGGGAGGGTAGTCCCTGGCACAAGCCCTTTTATGGTACCCCAAACCACTGAAGGAAAGGGCCAGGCTGCTGGCAGAGGTGTGGAAGAGGAAGCTTCACTGGGTGCTTTCCACTGCTCCACTCAAAAGAAAGATCATTTGGTTATGTTTATGACAAAAAATGGGGAGGGCAGTGTGTTTACAAGAGGGTTTTGCATAGTTGATAGAGCATGGGTCTTGGAGTCAGTATAATAATAACGATAGTATTTGTTAACTGCTTACTATGTGCCAAGCACTGTTCTAAGCACTGGGGGAGATACAGCATTATCAGGTTGTCCCAGGTGGGGTTTATAGTCTTAATCCCCATTTTACAGATGAGGTAACTGAGGCACCAAACAATTAAGTGACTTGCCCAAATCACACAGCTGACAAGTCACAGAGTGGGGACTAGAACCCACAACCTCTGATTCCCGAGCCTGTGCTCTTTCCATTAAGCCATGCTGTCATGGTTTCTAATCCCCGCTTTGCCAATTGTGTGTTGTGTGACCTTAAGCAAGTCACTTCTCTTCTCTGTGCCTCCCTTAGCTCATCTGCAAAATGGGGATTGAGATTGTGAGCCCCACATGGGACAGGGAGGGACTGTGTTCAACCCTATTTGCTTGTGTAAATCCCAGCGCTTAGTACAGTGTGTGGCACATAGTAAGTGCTTAACAAATACCACAGTTATTATTATCATCATTATGGTATTTATCACTAACTACGTACCAGGCACTCAGCTAAACGCTGGGGTGGACACAAATTAATCAAGCTGAATACAATCCATGTCCCACAAGGGGCTTACAGTCTTAATCCCCATTTTACAAATGAGGTAATTGAGGCACAGAGCCGTTAAGTGACATTCCCAAACTCACAAAGCAGACGAGCAGCATAGCCAGGATTGGAAAGCAGGGCTTTTGACTCCCAAGCCTGTTGTCTTTCCTATAGGCCATGCTACTTCTCTGATGTGTCTTCTGCTTTTCTCTTTTTTCCAACCTTTTTTCCCCCACTCATCTTGAAACACTGTCCTTGTCCCCACTGAAACCCCATAACACTGTAGATGCAAGAAATTAGCAAATATCATTTTAATCACAAATTCCACTTCCATTTGATGGTAAGAATTTTATAAGCGCCCGGAAGAATATTTGCAGAAAGTACACATTACATTTATATAAGCATTCTCCACATTTTTATAATAGTACTTTATAAGATAAATGTTTCAAATTCTATTTTATCAAAATTATCACATGAATTCTAGATGAACAAAAAGGTTGTAACCACATGAAAAATCTGCGTTTAGCTTTCATTTAAGTGCTTGTTTGCACTGAGCTATTTCTTATTATCAACTAAATTTTGGCACATATTTTCTTCTATGGTTGTCACATGTTCTACTAGAAAGTCAAATGGAAATCTCCAGCTTTGAGCAGGTAATTGTATATGCTAATTAAATTTATTAACCAGGTTCAACCTAAATCATTACAATAAATTATCACCCTTCTGGGTCTCAAACTCAAAAATACACCTGATTCACTTCATGCCATACTAATCTATTATAAAAGTCTATTATTCTTTTAATATGGGATATTCAAATAAGCATATATGCATTTCTGAAATCTATACAGTAGTCTCAGGAAGAAGGCACTGAAGAGCATTTTAGGAAGACGACGTGAGTCAAGTTTCCTCTTGAGATTGTAAACCAGAATGAAGTTTCACACACAATAGCATTACACTTAAAAGACAAGATGAAGAACCGGAGTAGAGAAATGAGGCCCTGCCTTCAAAAGAAGGATAAGGTGGGCAAGAAGCCACCCTTCCCAACCTTTGCAATACCTGCAAAATTGGAGTAGTTTCTCACTGACAATTTCTTTGCCTTAATGTTGAAATGTCCTCTTCAGGAGTTTCAAATTTTAACTACTGGTATTTTGGAATGGTTAAAATTTAGCCTTTTTTTTTTCCCTCCTTTTGAAGGTCCTTATTCTATGTTTCTAGTCCTTCCCCATTTCAATCACGGGTAAAATATCAGTACTTACTAGAGATTGAGTGCTAAACGTGTACAGAGCACTGCACTAATCATGCCCCATTTGCTTTCCATACACATACAACTGTCTCCGTGTACAAATCAAAGCCATAACTACCAACAAACTCAACGCCCTCATTTCCCTCTCTCCCTGCCAATCTTGGACCACTAATCCGCAGCTCTATATCACCTCCACTCCTACACATGAGTTGTAAGCACTGCTGGTGGAAATCTAAATATCAGGCCAGCTTTGCCCATCTAAAATTCATCCTTACCTTCTTTAACTATGCCCGGCAACATTATTTCTCCATCTCTATTGAGTACCAATCCCGTTGCCTGAGTCAGTTTTTTCAGTTTAACTCCATCTTCAAAGCCTATACTGCCCACCCCACAATTCTTGTCCACAGTGATCTGACCACATACTTTACTAATAAAATCTCAATCAATCAACTATATTTATTGGGTAGTTCCTGTGTTCAGAGCACTGAACTAAAAACTTGGGAAAGAACCCCCTGAAACTATCAGGCATAATTTCTAAAATCTCCTCTTGTCCTCAACCAGTTTCTCCATCCTCCTGCCCCTTCATCAACTTTTCTTTCTCAGTAGACTCATAAGAGTTCTCTGGACTCCTCTCCTTCCTCTTGTGAATCCAATCCCATCCCTTCACATCTTATCAAAACACCTATTCCCTCCTTGACTGACATCTTCAACCATTCACTTAACAATGGCTTCTTCCCCACAGTATCTCCCTCCTACCATTCCTCTACAAACTCCTTGAGTGAGCTGTCTACATCCACTGCTTTCACTGCCCCATGCAATCTGGCTTTGACTCCCTACATTCCATGGATACTGCCACAAGATCACCAATGAGCTCCTTCTTGCCAAATCCAATGGCTTCTACTCCATGTTAATCCTCCTAGACCAGTGCCTTTGACCAAATTCTGATGGTCCCACCTTCACAACATCGCTAAAATCCATCCTTTCCTCACCATTCAAGCTATTACCACATTAATGAAACTACTCATCCTACCCCACCTAGATTACTGCATAAACATCCTTGGTGACCTCCCAATCTCCGGCTTCTCCCCATTAAAGTCCTTACTTCACTCCACAGCCTAGATTACCTTTCTACAAAAATATTCAGGACATGTCATCCTCCTCCCCTCAAAATTCTCCAGTGGTTGCCCATCCACCTCCGTATCAAACAAATACTACTCATCATTGACTTTAAAGCATTCCATCATCTTACCACCTCCTACTTCACCTCACTTCTCTCCTTCTGCAGACCAGCCCTCACATTTTGCTTCTCTAGTGCTAGTCTTCTCAATGTGCCTCTAGCTCACCTGTCTTGCCACTGACCCCTGGCCCCCATTCTGCCTCTGGCCTGGAACTCCCTCCCTTCTCAAATCAAACAGACAGTTACTCTCCCCCACCTTCAAAGCCTTTTTGAAGACCCATCTCCTTCAAGAAGTCTTCCCAGACAAAGCCCCAGTTTTCCTCATCTTCCACTCCCTTCTGCATCACCCTCGCCTGCTCCCTTTGCTCTCTCCACCACCCCAACCCAGCTGCCTCCAGCCTAGAGCACTTATGTATATTTATTTGTATTGATGTCTGTCTCTTCCCCTCTAGACTGTGAGCTCATTGTGGGCAGGGAATGTCACTGTTTATTGTGGTATTGTATTTTCCCAAGTATTTAGTACAGTACACTACACACAGTAAGCACTTAAATACAACTGAATGAATGAATGAATGAATGTGGACTACCACCTCCTGGAAGCATTATCCAATCTTAGTTTCACTGACACTATCCTTCCCTGGTTCTCCGTGTAGCTCTCTGACCAGTCCTCCTCAGTCTCTTTCACAACTTCCTCCTCTGTCTCACACCCTCAAGGAGGTCACTCAAGGTTCAATACTGGGCCTCTTTCTATTCTCCCCCTCTGCCCACTCTCAGAGAACTGATTCACTCCCACTGCTTCAACTACCATCTTTACATGGATGATTCCCTAATCAACCACTCCAGCCCTGATCTCTCTCCTTATCTGCTGTCTCACATTTCCTCCTATCTTCAGTGCATCTCTACTTGAAAATTCTGCTATCTCAAACTGATTCAGTCCAAAACAGAACTCATCTTCCCAAACCATATCCTCCCTGTGACTTTCCCATCACTGTAGACAGTACCACTATCCTCCCTGTCTCACAAGCCCACAACCTTAGCATTATCCTTGACTCATCTCTCATTCAACCCACATATTCAACCTGTCACCAAATCCGGTTGATTCTCCTTTCAAAAAAATAATGAAAATCCATCTTTTCCTCTCCTCCAAACTGCTACCACATTGATCCAAGGACTCCTTCTATCCAGCTTTAATTACTGTGTCATGTTCATCACTGATCTCCCTGCCTTCTCCCTCTCTCTCAATCCAGACGGTACTTCACTTTGCTGCCCGGGATAATTTTTCTACAAAAAATATTTCAGTTCCTAACTCTCCACTCTTAAAGAACCTCCAGCAGTTGCCCATCATTTCCAGATTCATTCATTTCATTCAATTGTATTTATTGAGCACTTACTGTGTGCAGAGCACTGTACTAAGCACTTGGGAAGGACAAGTTGGCAACATATAGAGACAGTCCCTAACAAACAGCGGGCTCACAGTCTAGATGAAAGATAATAATAATAATAATTGCATTTATCAAGCGCTTACTATGTGCAAAGCACTGTTCTAAGCGCTGAGCACTGTTCCAAGAGAAGGTAAACAGAACCTAGCAGATTGTAGATTTCTCCCCTCAAGACTGTAAATTCATTGTGGGCAGGGAACATGCCTGCTAATTCTGTTGCATTGTTTTCATTCAATCATATTTATTGAGCGCTTACTGTGTGCAGAGCACTCTCCCAAGTACTTAGTACAGTGCTCTGCACATAGTAAATGCTCAAATATCATTGATTGATATTTGAAGCAGCGTGGCTCAGTGGAAATAATATTTGTTGAGCATTTATTTTACAGATGAGGGAACCGAGGCTCAGAGAAGTGAAGTGACTCGCCCAAAGTCACACAGCTGACAGTTGGCAGTGGCTTTGGAGTCAGAGTTCATGGGTTCAAATCCCGGCTCTGCCAACTGTCAGCTGTGTGACCTTGGGCAAGTCACTTCACCTCCCTGGGCCTCAGTTCCCTCACCTGGAAAATGGGGATGAAGACTGTGAGCCCCCCGTGGGACAACCTGATCACCCTGTGACCTGCCCAGCGCTTAGAACAGTGCTCTGCATAGAGTAAGCACTTAATAAATGCCATTATTATTATTATTGATTGTAGGAGAGGAGTTCAAAAAAGTCGTGAAATAGAGAAATTGAATAGTCACTGATGGAGGGTGGCAAACATTTGCATATAGCTATTGAATATTTAAGCACTTAGTACAGTGCTTTGCACACAGTATCCACCCAATAATAATGATGGTACTTGTTCAGTGCTTACTATGTGCCAAGCACTGTTCTAAGCACTCAATAAATGTGATCCAATGAATATCAAACAGTGCATCGTGTTGGGTATAGAAAAAAGTTTCCCCTTTGAAATAACTCTCTCATAATAATAATGATGATGGCATTTATTATGTGCTTACTATTTGCAAAGCACTGTTCTAAGCACTGAAGCACTGTTCTAATCCAAGGTTTGGGAGAAGGGAATGGCCATTTTTCATATTTAGAACTCCATTATCACCATCCAAAGCAGTTCTTAAGAGCAAAACCTCTAGAATTGAATCAGTGCTCTGCACACGGTAAGCGCTCAATAAATACGATTGAATGAATGAATCTTTAGGGAATCTCTCTTTCTGCTCTCACCAGCATATAGAGCGGTCACCAAATCATGCTTCTCTTGTATAATACAAGATACAAGAAAATCAGGTTGGGGACAGTCCCTGTCCCACGGAAGACTCACAGTCTTAATCCCCATTTATAGATGAGGGAACCAAGGCCCAGAGGAGTGAAGTGACTTGCCCAAGGTTACACAGTGGACCAATGGCACAGCAGGGATTAGAACCTAGGTCTTCTAATTCCCAACCCCGGGCTCTTGCCAAAAGGCCATTCCTTGGCAGAGTCTACCAGCTCTGTTGTAGTGTCCTCTCCCAACCGCTTAGTACAGTGCCCTGTCCACAGTAAGCGCTCAATAAATACCGTTGATGATAATGACATAGAGGAGCAGGTGTTAGCAGTAGCAGCTCCCTACTTTGATAATAATAAAGATGGCAATTGTAAAGCGCTTACTATGTGCAAAGCACTGTTCTATTCATTGTAATTTCATCTCATCTATCTTGCCATTGACCCCTTGCCCACATTCCACCTCTGGCTTGGAACTGCCCCGCCCCGCTTCCCTCCACCTCTTGATAATCACATCAACACAGATGTGATGACAGATGATCACTCTCCCCACCTGCTAAGCCTAGTTACATAATCATACCTCCTGCAAGACAACTTCTCCAATTAAGTCCTTATTTCCCCTATTCTCTCTCTCTTCTACGTCATCTATGCTGTTAGATCTGTACCTTTAATCACTTGATATTCTCACCCCACCCTCAACCCCACAGCATTTATGTACAAATCCATAATTTAATTTACATTTCCCCCTCTAGATTATATAATAATAATAATGATGGTATTTATTAAGCGCTTACTATGTGCAAAGCACTGTTCTAAGCGCTGGGGAGGTGACAAGGTGATCAGGTTGTCCCCCGGGGGGCTCACAGTTTTAATCCCCATTTTACAGATGAGGGAACTGAGGCACAGAGAAGTGAAGTGACTTGCCCCAAGTCACACAGCTGACAGTTGGCGGAGCTGGGATTTGAACCCATGACCTCTGACTCCAAAGCCCGGGCTCTTTCCACTGAGCCACGCAGCTTCTCAAGGAATATGTTCCTTGGGGGCAAGGAAATGCCTACCTACTCAGTTTTATTGTACTCTCCCAAGTTTTTAAAGTACAATGCTCTCTACCCACAATAAATTTCATTGATATATTTACTGATTACCTATTTGTAATTTATTTTGTCTGTCTCCCTTTACACTGTAAGCTCCTTGTGGATGGCATCAGCCTTACCAATTCTATTGTATTTTACTTTCCCAAGCACTTAGTTCAGTGGTCTGAACTCAACTCGCTCAATAAAAACTATTGATTGGTACAATACAATTAAGTAGGTAGGCATGATCCCTCCCCAAAAGGATCTTAGCACCTATATGTAGATCCTTTTGGATCGAGCTCTGTACCTTAATTTATTTTTCATATATTCATCCCAGCCGTTGCTGCAATACTTTGTATACTACACATTTCAAAAGAATGCTATTTCCATAATGATAATAAGGATGGGTAGCTGAGGTAAGTGATATTTTTCCCCCAAAGAGTGATAGTGCTAGAATATACTACTGGAAGCTTATAATATTACATCTAAGGCAACTTTGTTAAAAGCGCTGTGGAGACCACATGATCAACTAATTCTTAAGGGGACTAGTTCCATTAAGCTAATTATGAATGTTTACCCATGAACAACAAACAGTGCAACACATGTTTTGAAATTCCCTTCAAAACCATGTTATTTTATCATTTCAAAAATTCTCATTCTATCCTGATATTAAAATAGAATATACATTTATATTCTATTTTAAATTGATGCTGACCAAAATATTGCAATTTAAAGTGGGATATTTTGAATACATTTTGAATATCAGGAAAAATAAACAGACTGAATTTTCAAAGTTGTTTTATTTTGTTATAGAAAATAAAATAATCCCTTGGGTTAGCCAATTAATTTTCATCATGATCACGTTAATGTCTAAAATGGAGACATGAGAAGTATCTTATATGCACTTTCAAAGTTAAAATAGATTTATGCTGTTAAATACATTTTAATACAAAACCTTGTTTTTACAAAATCCTGCAGTGCTTTGTACAGAATATAAGCATCTGTGTATGTCATTAACAACACTATGAATGACATCATAATAAATCAGATATACTGTATCTTCATTTTTGTTTGCATTTTATTTTCCAGCTGCTGGTTTCAGAAAATTGCTATTGGAGTTCTTCACTTCTTCATGCAAAGCACAGAGTAATTTGCAAAGTCATGCAAGGATGAAAATGTGATTGAAATATAGGAATTTTTTCTAATGAAAAATGTTACATTATAAATTATTAGAAAAAATATTTCAAAGTTATATTCTTTGCCCACTAATTTGAGAATATTCTACATTTATAAACATAGGCTTGCTAAGAATTTGCTTATCAAATGCAGAGCCCTTAACACTCTGTACAGTGTTATGACACTTTTTTAATATATTTACACCTGCTTTATATTACACTTATCAAAGATTTTTTGAATATTCTCAAGTTCATGCTCTATTTCAGTCTCCATTTTACAGAAACTAGAATTTTTAATGATGAAAACAGAAAATTTCACTATAAATGCACACTTTAGTTGGAAATGAATGCAGTACTCTTAATTTATCATACCACTTAAGACTAGGATGGGTCCATCACATTCAGTTCTGCCCAAATGTGTGCTTCAATACACAGTTTGGTTAGGGAATGTTTTTCTGACAATACAAACCTGCTTTAATTTGGCATGCTGAGTTATCAAAAATAAAACCTGGTTGTATGCAAGTGTGCAGTGTTTTATCAGGTGGGTACTACAGTGTAAATTGACATTAATGGCAGTTTTAACTGATGCCACCCTTTCTTCTGAATGTGTAAAAGCTTTCTTTTTTTTTTTCCCCTAAGCACCTTGAACATCCACTATCCTATAGGGAATGTGTCCACCAACCTTGTTGTATTATACTCTCTCAGGTGGTAAGTACAGTTGTCAGAGATGCAGCAAGGCCTTGGGGACAGAGAACAGGCCTAGGAGACTGAAGGACCTGAGTTCTAAACCCAGCTCTGCCACGTATCTGCTATTTGACCCTGGGCAGGTTACTTACCTTCCCTCTTCCTCAGGTACCTCATCTGTAAACTGGGGACTAAGATTGTGAGCCACATGTGGGACATGGACTATGTCCAGCTTGATTACCTTGTATATACCCCAGTGCTTAGTACAGTGCTTGACACAAAGGAAGCACTTAATAATTCTGAAAACAAACAATAAGCCCCACTCAAATACCTTTGCATAGACATGAGCAGCCTTGCTCGAAGTCACACAGCTGGCCAGAAGCAAAGCTAACACCAGAATCCAGATATGCTGACTCCCACCCAGATTCTCTCTACAACACTCCAATGCCATAAACTCGCAGTTGGCCTCATAAGTCCTTAAAGTCATCAATATTATTCACATGAACCTGTTTCGCTCATTGCATTCTTAAATTTGACCTAAAACCCCGGATTTTGATGTGGGTTTGGAGGGTTTGCCAAGAAAGAAGGTGGAAGAAGAATCAGCAAGAAAATTGAATTAATGTAATTGTGCACTTCATCAACAATACCACAGTAATTAAGTAGAGATCCTGTTTTATGTATCTTGATACCTAAATGCTAGAGTCCACAGATGTACTCTGCATAAGATATTTAACCATTATCTATGCAGATCCACAGAAACCTCTCCTAAGGATTAATTGAAAAGAACTTTGTGGTAATTGATTAAACTATATTTTCAAACCCAGAATTTCCAAGTCATTAACTTGCATTTCAATTTCTCCCTCTGTCTCTTGCTGTCTCTCCTACCTGGACCATCCCAGTCATCTGTTTCCACATCAAGTTGCACCGGTTTTTCTGACAGTGTGTCCCCATCTAATTCAGCTGCTTCGTGGATCCCCTCTTCTTCACCTAAAAATAAAACAAAATATATCTTTAAAGATGACCACTGCATTTAACACCATTTTGCTGGAAGGTAATGAGTAAATGCAGATTGGTTACCCAGAGCTGTCTAATAAATGTAATGACTAGCTCTCACATCTTGTGATTTGAACAGTTGGGTAGCACAGACTGAATGAAAATAAAACATATGTAAATGTGGCTCCAAAAAATCTTCTCTGTGTTCATTCAATCTCGAAGAGTGTTACTTACACTACGTATAAAGGTAATTAGCAACAGCTGCCAATAAATGATAAGGACTTAAAGCTTTGATTATGATTTCCCTGACATCATTATAGCCAAAATGATGTCAGGATCACAGAGGTCCATTCAAGAAGTAAAATTTAACAGTTCTAGTTTCTCTGTTTTTTTTTCTGAGTTTATAGGTGGGCCTGTAGAGACAAACATTCCTTTTGTAAGATCATTTTTAATTATAGAAATAATTTGGGGTCCTGATCTGCTCAGGATGGGCCTAAAGGTCAGTGTCAGTCCATTGCTTGAGTGGTGTCATGTCACAGTTGGCAGCTAGATTCCACTTGTGCTATCTTCATGGCTGCCTCAGAAACTTCCCATAAACACCTGTGTCATACTGAACCAAGGTTTTCCAGGGATTTCCACACTCAGTTGCAACACTAGTAAGTCCTTAGATTCTGGAAAGGCTGTCATCAAGTTGCAGGAGAACACCAGACCTTTGATACGAAGACATCAGCGGTCAATTAGCTAGAATTGACACAGGTGCAAAAGAGCACAAATCCAATGTCAAAAATCCCACATCAGTAAATATTCACTGTAGAGTTCCAGGTTATCGCTTTTCAGTCCTAACATACTGAACACATTTAGTTGCAAATCCCCCTGTTGTTATAAGGCTAAGAAGTAAAGTACCATTAACATTGGAAAGATTTGGGCAGATTCTGTGATAACTTTTCAAACTCCTAATGGTTTGCTCCATGAAAAGTGGGCTAAAGGTAACATTTATGAGGAATGATAATAATGATAATGACGGCAATAATAATACTAACTGGTATTTGTTAAGTGCTATATAATCAAGCACTGTGCTAAGTGCTACAGAAAATACAAGATGTTCAGATTGGACACAATACTAGTCCATATGGCTCCATAAATCCACTTACAAAAAAGGAAGACAGTGATATCACAGGAAAATATATTTTTCTCTATTATATGTCCCCAAGTGTTTAAAACGGTGCTTTGCACAAAGTAAGCATTTCAATATTACTGATTGACCCTCACATATTTTTGATAATTCTTAAGAGCCTGTAAAAGAGACATGACTTAAAGACTTCATAAAGAACAAATGTTGATTCACTAAAACACATGATTTATTTTTGTAATTATTTCATTCATTCATTCAATCATATTTATTGAGTGCTTACTGTGTGCTGAACACTGTACTAAGCATTTGAGAGATAAGTTTTCTATTTAGCTACCACTTTCCTAAGAAACAAAGATGCATTCACATTTACATGGATTCCACTGTTAGCTTTTTTTAAAATTTCATTGTATCCCTTCTTTTAAACAAAGGAATGCTGAAAGGTATTGTCAATCATGAATATATTGCCTTGTTAATTCATAGAAAGAAGGAATGTACTTGAAATACACATATTATAAACATGCAAATTATAGCTTTGTGGGTATCACATAATCAAAGTGAAAGTCTACAAAGACACTTGCACCTCGTAAGGTGTATTATCAATTTTAAACAATTCACAGGCAAGGTGTAAGACAAATGAAATACATCTGCATAGCAGAAAAGAAATGGAAACTGAAAAAAAAAAGATATGACTAGAAATTGAAGTGCAGTACCATAAAATTACAGGAGATTCTTGAGTTCATTTGTAGCTTTATTCGGATGAGGGATAGGAAAGGGAAAGGTTCATGGGCAGTTAGGTACCAACAAGTAAAAGGCCTCAAAATCTATCCAATCAACTGCATTTATTGAACAGTTATTGTGTGCAGAGCACTGTACTAAGCTTTTGGGAGAGTACAATATACAGATATGGTAGACAAGTTTCCTGCTCACAAGGTGCTTACAATCTCAAGGGGCAGAGAGACTTTAAATTAATTATGGATACATACATTTAGTGCTGTGGGGCTGAGTGGGATGAAAAAACAGTTCAAATCCAAGTTCAAAGACAACAGCAAAGGGAAAAGGAGTAGGGGAAATGAGGTCTTAATTGGAGGAGGCCTTTTGGGAGATGTGAATTTAAGAAA
The DNA here is from genome assembly GCF_015852505.1 of Tachyglossus aculeatus. Classification (NCBI taxonomy): domain Eukaryota; kingdom Metazoa; phylum Chordata; class Mammalia; order Monotremata; family Tachyglossidae; genus Tachyglossus; species Tachyglossus aculeatus. Next base: position 78,454,299 of record NC_052069.1, read on the forward strand.
AGGCTTTGAAGGTAGGGAGAGCGATCATCTGTCAGATACGAAGAAGGGATTTTCAGGCCAGAGGTATGACATGGGCAGCAAGTAGCGAGATAGACAAGAAAGAGGTTCAGTCAGTAGGTTGGAGTTAGAAGAGATAAGTGAGCATGCTGGGTTGCAGAAGGAAATCAGCAAGGAAAGATAGCAGTGACAAGGCGATTGAGTGTTTTAAAGCTGATGGAAAGGAGTTTCTGTTTGATGAGGTCATGGACGGGCAACCAGTGGAGGTTCTTGAGGAGTGGGAAACAGGGACTAAATACTTCTGTAGAAAAATGATTCACATAGCAGAGTAAACTATGGCCTGAAGTAGGAAGAGACAGGAAGCAGAGCAGTCAACAAGGAGGTTGATTCAATAGTCAAGGCTGACTAGGCTAAATGTTTGAATCAGCTTGGTACCGTTAAAATGGAGAGGACTGGAAGACTTTTAGTAATGTTGTGAAGGTAGAATCAATGGGATTTGGTAACAGACAGAAAAATCAATCAGTGGTATTTGCTGAATGATTACTATGTGCAGAGAACTATATTAAGCACTTGAGAGAATATAATACAACAGAATTAACAGATGCGTTTCCTGCTCATAACTTAACAGTCTAGATGGGGAGACATTGAGGAAATGTGGAATGATGGAATTAATCAATCTGCTTGTTGGGCTTTGACAAAGGCTTAGCAAATCCTTTTGGGGGTTGTTCATGGTCAAAGCTGACCACAGTCACAATTCTGCCTCCCAACACCATTAGGTCCTAGGGCCAGATTGTTAAATAAGGATATTTTCTAAAGGATTTTGACCAAATATCACTTAGTGCCAAACCAAAATTATTCAGTTTAGAAATGAAATAACTCAAATGTCAAAGTGACACTTCAAATGATAATAAAAGTACCACAAGCACTATTTAAACACAAATCAGGGTAATGACAATTGTATTTTTATTATTATAACCCTATGTGCAATGAAATGGTCTGTTTTTGTAGTAATATAGCATACAAAATTAGAGCACAACTGAGAATATCTTAAAATAATGGTAAAGTGGTACAAAATAGTCAATTATGCACAATCAACAATAATAATGATGACATTTGCTAGACACTATGTGTGAAGCACTGTTCTAAGTGCTGGGGAGGATACGAGGTGATCAGGTTGTCCCACGTGGAGCTCACAGTCATAATCCCCATTATACAGATGAGGTAACAGGCACAGATAAGTTAAGTGACTTGCTCAAAGTCACATAGCTGACAATTGGCAGAGCTGGGATTTTAACCTATGACCTCTGATTCCCAAGCCTGTGCTCTTTCCACTGAGCCACGCTGCTTCTCTAATAATGATGGTATTTCTTAAGCACTCACTATGTGCCAAGCACTGCTTTAAGCTCTGGGGTAGATACAAAGTAATCAGGTTGTCCCACATGGGGCTCACAGTTTCCATCCCCATTTTACAGATGAGGTCACAGACACAGGGAAGTTAAGTAACTTGCCCGAAGTCACACAGCTGATAACTTGTGAAGTCAGACTTAAAACTCATGACTTCTGACTCTCAAGCCTGTGCTCTTGCCACTAAGCCAAGCGTTTTCCCCTTACAGTACTAGGAAATGTTTTAGACTATCAGCATGGATAGAAGTATAGGTTGATCATATAAATTTATTCTGAAAGTACTTTAATGTATGACATTATTTTTTCACTTTAAAAATAATACTGAATCTAGCTAGGTGGATAAAGGAATAAAAATAATTTGAAACCAAGTTAAAAAGTGAGGTTGGCATAAAAAATTTGCTCAATTTAAGGATTCACTTTATAGGGTCATCCAGTGGATCAATGCATCCATACTGATTCAAGGATATTGGCAGCAAGATAATATTTAAATAGTTTGAGACTTGACCTTCATCCCTTGTTTCAGGATATATGAGATCCACGGACATTTCAGAAACAGAAGTGGGTGGAACTTCTACATTTAAGTCAATCTTAAAAATTGACCTGAATTGAATGCCTTCTGGGGAACAAAGACACCTGAAAGAAATTTTGCAAACATATTGGACCCTTTTCTTGGTCTTGAAACTCCATCTTCACCATCTAACAGGACTAATGGTAATCTCTGCCAGGTTGCCTGTAACACCGTAAAACAAAGGTCAGAGAAGCAGCATGGCCTAGTGGATAAATATAGGCCTAGGAGACAGAAGGACCTGTCCTGCCTCCACCACTTGTGTGCTCTCTGACCTAGGACAAGTCACTTCACTTCTCTGTGCTTCAGTGACCTCATCTGTAAAATGGGGTTTAAAACTCTGAGCCCCATGTGGGACAGGGACCGTGTGCTACCTGATTTGCTTGTTTTCACCACAGCACTTAATAAAGTACCTGGCACATAATAATCAGTTAAATACCACAATTATTATTATTATTATTATTATTATTACAATGATTTACTCCAGATGCTGTCTGGAGAAAGCACTGAGACAGTTTTAGAGAGAATGACTGAGATCAAAGAACTGCAAGCCTGATAAAATGGGTGCTCACTGAAGCCCACGTTGTGCAACTTAGACAAGATAAGAAGCCTTCCAAATTTGAATTGAAGGTTTCGTATACTAATCCAAACCTAAAAACTTTTATGAATCAGAAATGCACTCCATATACTCATTTAGACTCTCACACACCTCACCACAACACCACCAAAAAATAGCAAAGGCTTCACCTTTGCTATTACATTATAATGGTAATAATAATGGTATTTGTTAAATGCTTTTACTGTGTTTCCATCAGTCATCTAAGCATTGGAGTAGAAACAAGATAATCAAGTCAGGCACAGCTCCTATCCTACATGAGGCTCATCTTCAATTATCTCCTCAACAAACCCTCTATCACTGAAGATACTAGAGTGGAAGTCTTGTTTTCCTATACTGGCAGGCAAACGTAGTTTTTAATGAAGACACGACTGTAATCAAGAGACAGGATAAATGGTGAAGCTCACGAATCAAATGGCCAAGATCTACAGGCATGATGATGTGCTGCTTAGTCGCCTTCCTTAACATACAAAAAAAACTGAGGAATTGCCACAGGATTTCAAAAATACCACTATCTTCAAGAAGGAAAAGGAGAGTTAAGTGCACAAGTTATCATGGGCATTAACAGATCTTGCCCAGAAACTATTTCTAAACTATTTCAAAAATGCCACCATCTTCAAGAAGGAAAAAAAGTGAAGTGCAGAAATTGTAGTAGGCATTAATAGATCTTACTCAGGAACTATTAAAAAAAAAATTAATCTTGTGCCCTCAGAATGCAGTGAAGCTTTAGACCCCAGCAAGTTAGTGTGCAAACGATGTGTGCTGCACAACAGATGTAGAAGATATTCCTCTGAACAACTTCTTCTTGGAACCACCTAAAATTCTGCTTATAGGGAGCAATTCATATATGGGACTTTTCATTTTAAAATGTGAGAACATCTTAATCTACTGGGCTCAATAAGCAATCTAAACAGGATACTAAGCCCTGAACTGCAAAAAAAAAAAAAAAAAAAGAAGCCATCTATGCATGGTATTAGTACTTTTTAATTTCTTTACCAAAAATGATATATATACATATATATACACATATATCCATTAATTCAATCGTTCTTATTGAGCACTTACTGTGTGCAGAGCACTGTACTAAGCGCTTGGGAAGTACAAGTTGGCAACATATAGAGACCATCCCTACCCAACAACTGGCTCACAGTCTAGAAGTCTCTCTCTCTCTCTCTCTCTCTCTCTGAGAGAGAGAGAGAGAGAGAGAGAGAGAAGCAGCATGCCTCAGTGGAAAGAGCATGGTCTTGGGAGTCAGAGGCCATAAATTCTAATCCTGGCTCTGCCAACTGTCTGCTGTGTGACCTTGGGCAAGCCACTTAACTTCTCTGGGCCTCATTTACCTCATTTGTAAAATTACGATTAAGACTGTGAGCCCCACATGGAGCAACCTGATTACGTTGTATCTACCCCAGCAATTAGAACAGTGCTCAGCACATAGTAAGTGCTTAACAAATATTATTATTATTATTATTATTTGTAATATAAGCAGCAGCATGGCATGGTGTATAGAGCACAGGCCTAGGATTCAGAAAGTCATGGGTTCTAATCTTGGCTCTGCCACTTGTTTGCTGTGTGACCTTGGGCAATTCACTTTATTTCTCTGTGACTCAGTTACCTCATCTGTAAAATGGGAATTGCGACTGTTTTTCCCACATAGAATAAAGGACTGCATTCAACCCCAGCACGTAGTACAACATAATAAGTGCTAAACAAATGCCATAATAATTAACATTATTCTATAGATGCAAAAATGCAACATCAAGGCAGCAAAATATTTAGACCTTATGACAAAAGTATTCAGCCCATGTGGGACAGGATGGCTATTACCTTATATCTATTCCAGTGCTTAAAACACTGCTTGACAAATTCCATTATTATTGACACACAGTAAGCACTTATCAATTACCATTTTAAAAAAGCTCACTATGTTTTCAAACCTTTATACTGTGAGCCCCCAATATGATGATAATAATAATAATAATAATAATCGTGGTATTTGTTAAGCACTTACTATGTGTCAGACACTGTACTGAGTGGTGGGGTGGAATATGTATGGTGAAGAAGCTCTAGTTTATAGGGGAAGCCAGGATGGTACCAAGAAGGAATTATTTACAGCAGACTACCAACACATTCCAATTTACTCATGTTCTTTAATCCCTGTAAATCCTCTTTGAAAATTATTTTAGGCTCTGTTTTTCCACATTCACTGACAAATACCTAACAAGGTATTTATGGTCAGACAGAAATGTTATAGCAAAACCTTTCCTCTGTTCTAGCTCCCGTATTCCACTTCACCTTATGTAAAAGGATCTAGTGGAGGTAGAAATAAAAAAAATGAAGAAAATAAAAGATTCTGTAAACAATGAGTTTGAACGAGGGGAAGAATATAATTAATTGACGGTCTGAGTCAGTCAGGAGAAACAGGTAACGGAGTGGCAGCGGCATGAGAGAGAGTCGAGGGCGGAGACTCGAGTTTACTGCGTTGAAGAAGGTAACAGTCAACCACGTCTGTATTTTTACCAAGAAAACTCTATGGATACACTACTGGAATGATTGCAGATGGAGGTGGAGCATTCTGGGAGAGATGAGTCCTTGAGTCACTATGAGTCAGAGATGACAACGGCATAAGACAAGACAAGGTCAGGACCATAAAGTGGCCTTTGTCTGGTCCCCAGTCTGCCCAGTGCCAGGCAGCCACCCTATACTCATTCATTCAACTGTATTTATTGAGCACTTACTGTGTGCAAACACTGTATTAAGCGCCTGGGAGAATACAAAATAAAAACACATTCCCTGCTCACAAGGATACAGTCTTGAATAGGTGACAAATTAATATAAATAAATTACACATATGTACGCAACTGCTGTGGGGCCAGGAATGGGGATGAATGAAGGCAATTAGAGTGACACAGAAGGGAGTGGGAGAAGAAGTGGCATGGGGAAGCAGCATGGCTCAGTGGAAAGAGCACGGGCTTGGGAGTCAGAAGTCATGGGTTCGAATCCCAGCTCCGCCACTTGTCAGCTGTGTGACCTTGGGCACGCCACTTCAGTTCTCTGTGCTTCAGTTCCTCATCTATAAAATGAGGATGAAGACTGCGAGCCCCAAGTGGCACAACCTGATCACCTGGCTTCCCCCCCCCCCCAGCACTTAGAACAGTGCTTTGCACATAGTAAGCGCTTAACAAATACTACCATTAATTAGAAGAGGAAAAGAGAGCTTAGTCAGATAAGACATTTTGGAGGAGGTGTACCTTCAATAAGGCTTTGAATGGGGGGAAGGCAATCGTCTGTCAGATATAAGGAGGGAGGGTGTTCCAAACCAGAGACGGGATGTGGACAAGCGGTAGGCAGCGATAGATGAGATTGAGGCACAGTGAAAAGGCTAGCATTAGAGGAGTGAAGTGTGCAAATTGGGTTGTAGTAGGAAAGTAGCAAAGTGAGGTAGGATGGGGAAAGGTTATTGAGGGCTTTAAAACCAATGGTGGGGTTTTTCTGTTTGATGTGGAAGCCTCCAGGGTCTCTCAGGGCGTCGTTCTCTTCTCAGAAATTACCCTCCCCTCTAGTGTGGGTGGGAAAGTTATCAGGAATGATTTGAAGAAGGATTCTGAGCAGTCCTGGACAAATTGGTTCAGTTCCCCCATTTCAGGGTGGTTCAATTGCTTTGATTCCTCCAGAAGTGGCAAGAGCAGTCCTTCAGATGCTGATCCTCTAGCACTTTATGAACCGACTTATTGGTCTGTTTGCCCATGCATTCATTCATAAACCTGCACAAACAGACTGTCATAACTACTCTATTTGTAAATACCTACTTTCCTATGTTCCCAGTTAGAATGTAAGCTCCTTGTGGACAAGGAGCGCATCACTTCTTTTTTCTTGTTTTTTTTTTTTTCCTCCTCTTGGTCCTTCCCAAGTATTTAGTAAATGCATTTCATCAGGCTGATGCTCAAGCAAAACTGCTATTACAATTGCGGCTTTTGATTCTAGACCTGTCCTATGTGGGGATATCCTAAACAAACCTAGATTTAGGGAATTCAAGACCCTGTGCACACATTCTGTTCAATAAAAAATTAGAAAAGCAGTGGGGCTCAGTGGAAAGAACACGGGTTTGGGAGCCAGAGGTCATGGGTTCTAATCCCAGCTCCGCCACATGGCTGCTATGTGGCCTTGGGCAAGTCACTTAACTTCTCTGAGCCTCTGTTGCCTCATCTGTAAAATGGGGGTTAAGACTGTGAACCCCACATGAGACAACCTGATCACCTTGTATCCCCCCCCAGCACATATAACAGTGCTTTGCACATAGTAAGCTCTTAACAAACGCCATCATTATTATTAGTATAATAATAATAATAATTGGCTGGGTATAACCAGCCAGAGGAACTTAAACTTTCTAAAACAGGAGAATTGCTCATCTTTCCACCCCTAGCCATGTGCCCAGAAAATGAGAATTTAGTGCATTGCCAAGGACTACATACAATGAAAGCAATTATATACTACACAGTCCTCTAGCAATCTGTATAATTTTACTCCTCTTAATAATAACTGTGGTATCTGATAAGTGCTTACTATATGCCAGGCACTGTACTAAGTGCTTAGGAGAATTGATTTACTGTTAGCAATAAACAAGGAAAACATAGGTTCTTCAATTTAAGAGGTGTCCAAATCTTCCCAGTTGGGAGTCAGGAGACCCAAGTTCTAGTTCTGCCACTTACATGTGGTACAAGTCTATAGCAACTCACAACTTTTCTGAGTCTCAAGCTCCTCATCTATAGAATGAGGATAAAATACCAAGTGCCCCTCTTCTTAGACTGTGAGGTCTATATCAGACAGGTTCTGCATCTGATCTGATTATAATATTAGGACATAACGTGGCCTAGTGGAAAGAGCATGGGCCTGGGAGTCAGAAGGACCTTCTAATCTTAACTCCGCCACTTGTCTGTTGTGTGATCTTGGGCACTCAACCTCTCTGTGCCTCAGTTAACACATCTGTGAAATGTAAGATTGTGAGCCCCATGTGGGACAGGGACTCTGTCAAACCCGTTTTGCTCATGTCCATCCCAGTGCCTAGTACAGTACCAGAGGAAATGTTTAACACAAATACCACAATTATCATATTTTTTCTACCCCAGTGCTCAATATAATGAATGGCACAAAGAACTCCCTACCTCTCCTCACCAGTAATACCAAAAATCTCCCTACTTTTGAATCCTTTCTAAAATCCTATCCTTCCAAGAAGCTCGCTCTCATATATTTCCCACCATTCTGAGTAATATCTCTTCGGCCAACTCCAGCACTTTTTTTTTATGGCATTTGTTAAGTGCTTACTATGTGTAAAGCACTTATGAATTATTATTATTATTACTACTAATGATAATAATAATGACATTTATTAAGCGCTTACTATGTGTAAAGCAATGTTCTAAGCACTGGGGAGGTTACAAGGTGATCAGGTTGTCCCACGGGGGGCTCACAGTCTTAATCACCATTTTACAGATGAAGTAGCTGAGGCACAAAGAAGTTGAGTGATTTGCCCAAAGTCACACAGCTGACAATTGGCAGAGCCGGGATTTGAACACTTGACCTCTGACTCCAAAGCCCGTGCTCTTTCCACTGAGCCATGCTGCTTCTTGCTGCTTTATACCTTCCTTAGCACTCATGTGTATATGTCCAATGTATTTATTTTTGACCATTATGCTTGTATTTTAATCCTTATACCCCTGTGAGGTATAAAGGAACATACTATTTCATTATTATGTACTTCTTAAATGCCTAGTACAGTGTAGTGTAGTAAATAGGTGCTCAATACATTCTACAACTACTACTACAGCTTAATATCATTACTACTGTAATACTATACCAACCAGCAAAGTGTACCTACTCTATCAGTTTCACCAATACTGTTCCTGTTTCCTACTAACAAGATCTGATCATACATTGTCTTTTACTGCTTAATCTGTCTCTAATTTCATTAAATCTTATTTATTGAGAGCTTACTGTGAACAGAGCATTGTACTAAGTGATTGGGAGTGTATAATATAAAGACACCTTTCTTTCTCACAATGAGCTTACAGGTTACAGACTACCTAAGAGAACCACTGATAATTTTACTTTTTGGCACAGTTCATTATATTAACTTATTTTAATTGGTTCTTGAACTTATTTCATTGAATAATTTTTCATTACTAATGCACTGTGCATTAAAATTAACACCAAAGCTAAAGATTACAATAAGAATCTAATTAGAGGAAACCAAAGGGATACTGGGCACTGAAGTTATAGGGGGGAAAACAAAACACAAAATATGAAAAATCCTTCATTTGCATACTTGAAAATAGAAATGTAACTGAATTTTAAGAAGCTAAACATATTTAATTGGATAACTACCTCACATATACTAAAGGTCCAATTCATGAAAACGAAAAATAGAATTAGTGTCAGGGGCTCACAAATATCTTTAATATTTTGGAAATTATGCTCATGGAGTTAATGGTTTTCCATTTCAAGATTAAACTCTTTTGTTGCTCTTTAAAAAGATATCATGAACATTTCTTGGCCCATTACATTATTTTCTTAGAAGAGCTTTCAGAAGTAACAGGCGATCTATAGAAGAAATTGAAGTTGTTATTGAAAAGTATAATGCACAGTAAAAGTTATTACAATACAGTGCACTGGGAAGTGCTGGAAAAATACAGTGTTTTCAATATGTGAAGGAAATAGAATGCCTAAGTATCAAATAAATGGTGCATTTTGGCAGAGACATGTATAGTTACTTAATTTGTCAGAAGAAACAATTTCAAAAAATAAATATTTGCTTCATTAAAATTTAATATTTATGGATAAATTACAGTTTTGCATCAGTCCTTTTTCAATACAATTTGAATTTATATCTACCCCAGCACTTAGAACAGTATTTGACAATGTTAAGCACTTAAGTACCATAAAAAAAACAAATAGTTGTAACATTTGAAAGTCATCATGCAAGCAAACAGTTATTCTTGATGCTGCTCTTTAATCAATGCTATTCCTATCAATATTAGCCTCTTATAGAATATCTTTTACAATACAACTATTGAACTTTCCAGGCTAGCACTGTTCACAGTAGCTGGTAGTCACCTTATAATGTATTTTGCAATCTGCTAAATCATCAAAGTATTTTGTAACAATAGACAGTTCAGAACTGACGGATCTACTTTCTTGTTCACAACTGCTTATCACAGAATAGATATCATATATGTTTTCCAGGTGCTTCCTATAGTTAGGATACCTTCACAGAAGCCACTCGTGAAAGATAAGGTCATAAAAGAGATGAAAAATGTGTAAGCTTCATACACTCATGGTTTTGTCATCAGACAAGATAGCTTTGGTTAAAGGACTATAACAGTCACAACAAAAACTGCAGCTCACATTGGAGGTTAAGATTTCATTTATGTTTGCTCAACCCAACAAGCTGCACAGTGCTTGAAAAGATTGAAACATCATTCAATTAAAATAAGCCAATTTTGTAAAATGTTCATGTGGGGTAGTGACTGTATAAGCACATTCAATACTGACAACCTCAAGATGCAGGTTTGATTCTCAGACAGAGCACTCTCAATTCCAGAATTAAAAAATTCCAACCAGGCCTGAAAGAGGTCCCTAATATACAGAGCACTTAAGCCTACGCCTAAGCAAAGGTGAAAAACAGTATACCCATAAAATATTGGTTAAAAGATGCCTCAACCCTTCAGTTAAACATTAGCTTTTGTTGGGTAAAGCCTTATATGATGATGGGAATATCAGGGTTTATTAGGAGCTGCCTGGGGTAGGAGTCAGAGGACTTGGGTTCTTTCATTCATTCATTCATATTTACTGAGCACATACTGTGTGCAGAGCACTGTACTAAGCAATCTAATCCCAGCTTCACCACGTGCCTGTGTGTGACCTAGGGCAAATCACTTAATATTTCTGTATCTCAGTTACCTCATTTGTAAAATCCTCCTTCCTCCAATTTAAGAAAGATCATGTGGGATAGTGTTTGTGTCCAACCTGATTATATTGCATTTGCCCAAGAGCTTAGTACAGTGCTAAGCACATAGTAAGCACTGAGTGAGTACCAAAGAAAGTAGAACAGAAAATTCAGATTGTGCAAGAAAAAAACAATGGTTTTTTTTAAAGAAACTTCTTCTATACTCTTGAGCACTTAGATTCCAAAATTTCTTTCAACATCAGTGAGTTTCATGAGAAAGTTTAAATATGCCTAAGGACTGTAGGGTATTTCTCCAATAGCTAAAAATAAGATCAAATTTTCAGCAGCACTTCATTCAATATTTTACCTCTCATCATTTCTAAGGAGACATTATAATAATAATTATGGAATTTGTTAAGCGCTTACTATGTGCCTGCACTGTAGTAAGCATTAGGGTGGGCACAAGTAAATTGGGTTGGACACAATCTCTGTCCCACAAGGGGCTCAGAATTTCAACCCTCATTTTACAGATGAAGTAACTAAGGCCCAGAGAAGTGAAAAGACATGCCCAAGGTTACACAGCAGGCAAAGGGCATAGCCAGGATTAGAACCCACAACCTTCTGACTTCCAGGCCCATGCTCTATCCACTATGCCATGCCGCTTCTCAACTTCTGATTGGGTAAAATCAATAGGCCCATAGTAGAAAATAGTTCTAAAAATTCATAGTCTATCACTTTAACAACATAGCTGCAGAGACTTTGCCTTTTTTTAATGTCTGTAAAAAAACTACGATAAAACCACTAAATTAAAACCTTTAGGATCGTTTACCCAATCATATATCCCTTCTCCATTCACTTTTACTTAATCACAATCGCCAGCATGATTCAAGTCGAAACAACCTAATTATAACCTGGCAGCAATGTCTCTCCACACCTTCAAACCACCTCCTCCAGGAGGCATTCTCTTATTAAGCTCTACCTTCCCAGCTATGTCATTTGCATTCACTACCATACCTCTCATGTTTACATCTTTTTTTTTTTTAATTCAGTAGAATAAATCTGTTTCTGTCATTTGCCTGGATGGAAGCCAGTTCTATACCCAGTTGTGACACTGGTAAAACAATAAGTGCCAATCTGCCCATTCTGATATGAATTACTTCAAAGTGGAATTTGTTTTCCTTGGCAAGTAATCAATCAATTGTAATTATTATTGAGTGTTTACTGTGAGTAGAGTACTGTAAGAAGAGCTTGGGAGAGCACAATACAACAGACTTGGTAGAAATATTCCCTGCCCACAATGAGTTTACAGTCTGGAGAACAAGCTACATCTAAGGCATATATCAGTGTGCTAAGTGTAGATATATAAGCACACACAGCTAGTTGTCCTTACTGGAATATTAAATGTGGTGAAATCCACCCACCAAGTCAAGCCCTATACCAGGAAGTCTATGGCAGGCACATTGGTCAGGCTGCCCTGAACTGTTGTAGTTGTGTATGCCAACTGTTGGACTTGACCCCATCTCAGTGCCTACTGAGGCTGTAACACTGAACACTAACTAGTCACTGCCTGCTCCTGCAAGGAGTGGCTCCAGGAGGGTATGGGAGCCACTCGGAGGAGCGGAAGGAAAGCAGACCACACCCCAGCTACTGCAGCTATCCCACTACCAGCCTGGCTTCAAATGCTGGGCCTCACATGCCCTTCACCCAGTCCCTCAGAAACCTGGCCCCACCTCCTTTGCCAGTGAGAATTGATTTTTTCCCCCCAACAGATTTTTTTTATATATATACTATTTCTAGTTTTCCTAGAGTTGTGTGCAATTCATGTCCACTTGATTCCTTCATTAGACTGCAAACTCCCCAAGGGCAAGAGCTATACCTTTCACATTCTCAAACTGCTATATACAGTACTCAGCACATGATACCTATATACCTCAAAGGTGTTGATCCAGGCAATTCAAAACAATAATTATAATAATGGCATTTATTAAGCACTTACTATGTGCAGAGCACTGTTCTAAGTGCTGGGGAAATTACAAAATGATCAGGTTGTCCCACGTGGGGCTCACAGTCTTAATCCCCAATTTACAGATGAGGGAACTGAGGCCCAGAGAAGTTAAGTGACTTGCCCAAAGCCACAGCTGACAATTGGCAGAGCCGGGATTTGAACCCATGACCTCTGACTCCAAAGCCCGTGCTCTTACCACTGAGCCACGCTGCAAGAGATGTGGGTATGGTCCAACCTCATCACACCGGCTGAACTTGTATCCAATTTCTCCAATCCTCTTTTATAATAATTGAGGTATTTGGTAAGGGCTTACTCTCTGTCAAGCACTATACTAAGAGATGGGGTAGATACAAGTCTAACTAGGAGGGGAAATGGGTAGGTATTGAACTCTCACCCAATTTTGCAGATGGAAATTGAGGGACGGATAAGTTAAGTGCTACGTTAAGTGCCTTGCTTAATGTCACGCAGCAGGCAGGTGCCAGAGCTGGGATTGAAATCCAGGTCCTCTGACCTCCCAGGACCATACTCTTTCCACCAGGCCAAATTGTTTCCCAGCCACCTAGTGGAAAGAGTCCTTTATCAGCTGAGAAGCAGATTCTAATTCTAATGAGAAGCAGCAGGGCTCAGTGGAAAGAGCCCAGGCTTGGGAGTCACGTCATGGATTCTAATCCCAGCCTCTGCCGCTTGTTAGCTGTGTGACTTTGGACAAGTCACTTCACTTCTCTGGGCCTCAGTTCCCTCATCTGAAAAATGGGGTTGACGACGGTGAGCCCCCCATGGGACAACCATATCACCTTGTAACCTTCTCAGTGCTTAGAACAGTGCTTGGCACATAGTAAGCTCCTAATAAGTGCCATCATCATCAGCTGCCTCTAACAATGATATCCGCAGATATCTTTCTAGGACAAGCTTTCGTGTAATGCTTCAGTTTTTGCAATGTACTTTTTGAAATAAACCCAGTGACAGCAATATACCAGCTTTTTTTCTAGAGAATTTAATCAATGGCATTTACTGAGTGCTTACTGTATGCAGATCACGTACTAAGCACTTGGAAACGACAATACGATAGAGTTAGTAGACACAATCCAGACCTTCAAGGAAGTTATTCTAGTGGGAAGCCCTTTTGAAAAATGATATCATTCATGCTTACAGTAGCCCTATAAAGAAATTGGAATACTTGCCCTTTGCATGAATTAATGATGAAATATTTGTTATTCTGGGTGGAAGATGGGAGCAATGACAAGACGACCCTCATTTTCAGGGCAATGCATGTCATGTGTCCGCTAGAACAATTACATAACCTAAACAGCTTCCCAGGCAACCAATGAGACAACAGTATTTACTGAGTGTGGACTCTGTGCAGAGGACTACACTAAACTTTTGGGATGGTACAACAGGGTTATCAGACACAATTTCTGAAAACAAAAACAAAAACAGAATTACGAATTTTTCAGGATTGCCTTTTGAAAACACAATGGAGAATTCTGTATGTCAAAGACTAGGGTTCTAATCTGGGTAATATCTCTGGGTTTCAGAGTCTTTATCTATAAAATGGGAATGATAATAAGAATTAGAATAACTGCCTCTCCCTACATCACCAGGACATTGTGATTACATGTTGTTAAAGGAAACTTAAAATATATTTTTTACATGAAACGCTACATGTCAATTTTAAGGGCTATTCCATAAATTACTGATTGTTGTAGCTATTAGTGAGTGACTAGAATTAACTAAATTTCAGTTTAGATCAAATAAATCACAGGAGTGATCCAAGATCAAAATCAGATTTCCTACTTCCAAGATACTAGAAAATTATGGAAATTTAACCTTATCCCATTTTGAGTGGAAGAAAGATGAAAAAATTAGAGTTTTTAAAAGAATTTGTCCTGTGATTTTCCATTATGTTCCCAAATTAGACCTCCACACAAATACACATACACATAAAGCTTTGCAGGACAGCATATCAATTATTCTATACTATGCAGGATAATATGATCACAGCCTTCCTGTCCATCAATTTCTAGTGCCCATTTCTGCTATGCACATACTTGGTAAGCTATTGCCACTGTCAAGTTTCAGAGCAGTTCCTTGTCTAATCTTTCTATTTTGCTAGATCTTTGATACTGTACCTGTTAGAATGTATTGCTTACTTTTCCAGTCCTTGTGTTTATCTCCCTTCCAGTCTCACCATCTGCTGTACTGTATTTCCTGCAGAAAAGTGAAAAGTGTTCACACTGCCCAGTTCTTTTCCTGAAAACAATTCTCCCTCCCACTCTTCCTTCCTTGCTTTAATCTTTATTAGTTTGGATTATAGTGGCAATTGCACTGAAACCTAATTTTCCTAAAGGATCCATTTTTTTTTAACACTAGTGCTTCTTGAAGAAATGAAGCAAACTGGCCTAGAATACAGCATACAACTTGTCTAGTATCATCACTCCTTTAGGATCCAGCAGAGAAGCACCTCCACATGTAACTGGTAGCAGGGAAAAAATAGCACAAACAGGGTTGTTTCAGATCAAGCAGACTCAGAGATTCCTCTGAACACAATAATAAACCTAAAATGCAAAATGCATCCTCTGAAAATCTGGACTCATGGTATTGATTTTTACTACACAGCTGACCCTTCTAAGGCAAGAGAAAAAAATAAGAGAGAAACAATGAAATACATTTTGCCCTCCACATTCTAGGGCCAGAACTCTAACTTTTTAATTCCTTCAAGTACTTGGGAATGGTGTATAATTCGTTGTCGGAAATAACGCCTGATAAATGTAGCCAGGCACAACCTACAATAAAGTCGCTGTTAAGCCTTTCCCTTCTTCACTTTCCTAAAATGCTGATCTGTTCATGTCTCTTCCTTCCTCAAAGAAACCTCCATTGGTTACCCATTTCCCTCTGCCACCAAGCAACATCTCCTAACTGCTGGCTTCAAGTTCTGCACCATCTCTCTCCTTCTGTCTTCATCTCCTTCGTTCAGGGGGACCTCCCTATTGTCCCATTCTTCTCTATCCCCCTCTGGCCATATTTTCCTCCCTGCTTGAAATTCCCTTTCCTTGAAAATCTCCCAGATTACAGCCATCCCTGTTTTCAAATCCCACTTTCTCCAGAAGGATTTCCCAAAATTTTCTTCTCGCCATGACATAGCCTCTCACATAACACCTCACCATTTATGAATCTCAGCCACAGGAAGTACTTCTTTCATATATATTTATGAATCTCCCACTAGGCTGTAAGTTCCTTGTGGGCAGAGAACTTGTCTAACAACTCTGTTTTATTGTGTTCTCACACAGGCACTTAGTACAGCACTTTGCACACACACTAAGCACTCAATCAATGATTAATTGATGTATTATTTAAGCACTTACCTAATAATCTTAGCACAGCCTTTTCCCTCATATCCATAAACAACTGTGTCTTCCTGTTAATTATACTCAAATGATGAATAATATTTATTGAAGACCTCCTGAGAACTGTACTAAACACATCGGGGAGAGTAATAGAATTAGTATACATGAACTCTGCCCTCAAATATCTTAATATTTAGCCAGGGGGGGAAAAGGAACTAAAATAAATTACAGATAGGAGGTGGTAATTGAGTTCACAGATTTGTATATTTTTGCTCTGAAGGTTTAGGAGTATGTAACACTCATGGTTCAGTGGTGCTGAAATGATAATTCAAGATACAAAGTTGGGGGGATTCAGTTTCAAATTGAGGAACATCTCAGAGGAAATGCAATTTTAGCAGGGTTTTGAATATGAGGAGGACAGTGATCTGTAGAACATGAATCAGGAGGACAGGAGGGAAGGTGTGAGTTAGAGATAGGTGAGGGGAAAGATGGGAACATGTGTGTAGGCTAGTTTGAGAGGGACAAAGACTGAGAAATGAGGCATAGAGAGTTGATGAAGGACCTTAAAAGCCAGTAATATGAAGTGTCTAGCTGATACAGAGACTAATGGATGATGACTGGAGAGACTTTTGCGGAGCAATACTAATAATGATACTACTACTAATAATAATAATAATGGTGATGATAACGGTATTTGTTAAGTGTTTTCTATGTACCAAGAACTGTTGTAGATACAAGGTTATCAGGATGGACACAGTCCCTGTCTTGCAAGGGACTCATAATCTAGGGGGAAGGGAGTAGGATTTAATTCCCATTTTACATATGAGGAAACTGAGAACAGAAGAGTGAATTGCCTAAGTTTACACTGCAGCCAAGTGGCAGAGCATGATTAGAATTCAGGTCCTCCGACTCCTAGGCCTGAGCTCTTTCTGCTATTCCATACTACTGGTCTTGGATCAATATTATTAGAATAAAGGAGGAGCCCATTTTGGAAATGTTTCGGAGAAAGAACTAAGACAATTTGGTCACAAACCAAATGAGTGGGTTGAAGGACAGGGACTAGTCCAGGATAATGAGAAAGATGATGTGTAGTGATATTGCCAACTATGATGGGAAATTTAAGTGGAGGAAGGAATTTGGTAAGGAAGATATAGAAATATGTCAGGGTTGGACATATTACCTTTGAGGACAATTAGGGCTATCCTGAGGCCAGAGGAAATGCAAGATTGCAGAGAAGAAGAGCAGTCAGGGCTAGTGAGGTGGATATGACAGAGCTGCATCTACAGTGTTGGTTGTTAAAGCCCTGGGAGCAGATGATAGGTGCAGGCAGAGATTGAGGAGAGTGGTAACTGGAACAGAGCCTTGAGAGACAACTTCAGTTAGGGACTGGGAGGCAAACAGCCAGTGAAAGAGACTGAGAAAGAAGGATCAGCCAGAGAAAACCAGAGGAGAACTATGACAGAAAAAACAAAGTTAGGTTGTGTTTCCAGGAAAAGTGAGTAGTCTATAAGCACCAAAGACAGCTGGAAGTCTGAGGAGGATGCGTTTTCAAGAAAGAGAACATTGGTGACCTTAGAGAGAATGGACTGAAGTGGAATGATGGTGTGGGTACCGGATTTTAGGGCGTTGAGGAGGGAATTGTAGGAGAAGTGGAGGACAAGGATGTGTACAACCCATTTGAGGAATCTGCCATGTCCAAACACAACAATGTCCCAAATTCAGAATGGTAATGGGGCAATTGTAAGGAGTTATGGGAGAAGGTTTTTTTGATGGTGAAATGTGGGTGTCTTTGAAGGCAGAGGGGAAGGAGGCATTAGAGAGTAAGCAGCTGAAGATGAAGGAATGGTAGAAGAAAGGGTGCAAGTGTTTATCTGAAGTGAAAAGAGAAGGGGATTGAACTCTCAAGACAGGATTTGTATATCTATTGTGTCTTCCCAATATCTCAATACAGTGTCCTGTACATAATACCTATAATCGTTACTTTATTTACTTGGGCAAAGATGACATGACAAAAGTAAACCTATCTTGAAAAATGTTAAAGAGTTTAGGAAAATAGAATTCTAGCAAATGTTTAAGTTTTCATTTCTTTATAAAAGATTTTTCCTATAATTTCAGTTTAACTGACAATGATTTAATTCACGTTAAGGAAACATAAAAATAAATTCCTAAATATTATGCTTTTATTTGATGTAGGGATAATGTGTGCTTAAATTCAGGGTTACTGTAAAAATCTGCCTCTTCTAGGTTGAAGAAAACATGACTTTTGTTGAGATGATACATCTAGAGTTGGAAATATGGGAAGGAAAGAATGAAGCCTGCACAGCCAAGTAATGGGTGAATATCTCTCTTTAGATGCTGACTTTACTTATTTCTAAAAATCCATACCCTAACTCAAGAACGGGCTTCTTAGGGGAAACGGCATTCAAAAATGAATAATATAATAATAATAATAACAATAATCATGGTATTTGTTAAGTCCTATGTGCCAAGCACTGTTTCTAAGCACTGGGGTAGATACAGAGTAATCAGGTTGTCCCACGTGGGGCTCACACTTATAATCTCCATTTTATAGATGAGGTAACTGAGGCACAGAGAAGTTAAGTGATTTGCCCAAGGTCACACAGCAGGCAAGTGGCAGAGCAGGGATTAGAACCCACGTCCTCTGACTCCCAAGCCCGGGCTCTTTCCACTAAGCCATGCTGAAAGCACTGGAACACAAGGGCACCCTCTTCCTTTCTTTTTTCTCTATTTCTCTTCCTCATTTATATCTCTACATAGATGTATATTTTATGTATTTTCCCTACATGTAAAATAGACCAAATGGTGATTCTCCAAAAAGGACTGACAGTTTCTAGATCACTTCTAGTTTTCATTAGAAAGTCAAACACAAAGGGCCCCAAACACAAAATGAACAAAGACTGCTGCAAAAGAATATTATTTAAATATCTCTTTTTAGATGCATTTTTAAATGTCTAAAAAAAACCAACAACAAAACTGCAGTTCAGTACAAAATCATTCCTTCTATCTCTGCCTACCAAAAAAAAAATTTTTTTTTTCCTTTTTGCTTGCTGGAAAGTCCACATGAAGAAAATGTTACAAATTAAAAATACTTAAAAAAAATTAGGGAGTGCAGGCTCAAGGAAAATACAAGCATTGCCAAGGAAAGATAATGTCTGGCCTTGGGGTGAGGGGAGGGCGGGGGCTAGGGGAGAAGGGAGGATAGTCTGGTGCCAAGCAAAGCTAGGGCTGTTCAATCAGCTCTATCAGAGCTCTATCAGTGTCTACACTCCAGCCAAATCCAGAGAAAACAAGGAGTCAAAGATTCAGGTCAATAAGCTTATAGGCGATTTGCACAAACAGCTCCTCCAGCAAGGTAAAAAACAAAGTCATATTGGCTTTTCCTTTTGATTCCTTCTCTTTGAACTCCCTGGCCCAAACACACCCTGGAAATGTCAATGTTATATTCAAGAATTTAAAGAGCTGAGCTTCTTAATCCCTTTAAGAAAAAAGAGCAAAGTTTCGTGAAAAGATCTTCTTATTGGGCTCTAAGTGATTACGGTATAGCTCCCTTATGCTGATCCTGATTTATGTTGCTGTAGCATTGGAGGAAGTAAAGACGTATCATTAAAGGCACTATAGATTGGGAAAAAAAACCACTAGGATTGAAAGAGGTTTAAAACATGGTAAAACCTACTTTCTGGCCTTAAAGAAACAAAGAATAGCCAACATTGATTTACAGCTATAGATCGCAGTGGAAGTAAGGCAGAGGTTATATGCAAACCAAAACCCACGAAGATGATGTCAAGAGCAACACACAATTATTTTAGTGTTAAATGTATAATAGGTACCACAAATGGCAGCTGTGCTTTCATGATACACACGACATGGAGAAAGATAAATGTCTAATGCCAAGGCCTGAGTGTGTCAGGCTTTAGGGAAACATACGATGGCAGTTATTTCCTAGTGTTGAAATGTCTAAATCAGCGCTAATTCAGAGAAATGAATGCCACTGCTATGGTTCTTAGTAAAATTAAAACAATCTCGTCTGATTCCTGCCCCTTTCCCTATCAACAGGAGACTGGAACATTGTTATGGTTTCACGCTCTGATCCAGAGTTTGGGAAAAGCAAAGGAAAGGACTCATGGCAACCTCCCATAGAGCCACATCACTGGACCTAAATCTGCCTTAATAAAATGCAGATGGGATTGCATGGAGTCCTTTGCCAAAAAGGACAAATGAGCCTGATGTAAATTGTTTAAGTAGAGATGGAGATAAGTGAATAGTGCTCCAATTGTGCCAGATCTGTTCCAGGTCTGGACACCTATCCACCTGGTTTACAATCATTTGCACCTTTATTTAATGCCAAAACATTGATGGATGGATGAATTACTTCCAAAATAAAATAGCATATATGAGAATTATTGTTGAATATGAAATATAAGGGGTGTCTGCTTGAGTGATTTTGAAATGTAAGGGACATTTTCAAGATCACTCAAGTATATTATGACAAGCATTATAAAGTATAGCATGCAGCTTGAACAATTTCCTTTTTAACATTGATCCCATTAACACAAAAGTTTGCTTAAATACTATAGAACTGTGATTTACCTCTAAACAGCTTCCCATGAATTTCCACAACACGTTAAAATGAATGATTATATTGGTTTTGTATATTTTCATTTAATTACTAGCTCTTAGTATTTTATAAACACTAGAGCTCAACTCTATTCACCCCACTCAGCCCCAGAGGACCTAAGTACATACCTGTAATTTATTTTATTGTCTGTCTCCTCCACTAGAGTGAAATCTCCTTGTGGACAGGAAAAGTTTACCAACACTGTTGATGATGATGCTATTTGTTAAGTGCTTGCTATGTGTAAAGCATTGTTCTAAGTGCTTGGTGTTGGGGGGATAAAAGGTAATCAGGTTGTCCCACGTAGGACTCACAGTCTTAATCTCCATTTTGCAGATGAAGTAACTCAGGCACAGAGAAGTTAAGTGACTTGCCCAAAGTCACACTGCTGACAAGTGACAGATCCGGGATTAGATTCCATGACCTCTGATTCCCAAGTCCGTGCTCTTTCCTCCAAGACATGCTTCTACTCCTGTTGTACTGTTGCTTTGTACTCTCTCATTTGCTTAGTACAGTGCTCGGCACACAGTTGATGCTCATTAAATACCATTGATTTGATAGATTAATTGGTCACTTTCCCTCACAAATCCTCTCCACTTAATTTTTCCATCACTATTGGCAACACCACCATCTCCCCATCTCTCAAATCTCCCCTCAAAAAACCCCAATTTTTGCCATTTCCTTACTGCATCAAGCAGAAACTCTTGACCATGTGCTCAAAGTCATCTTATTATTATAATCATAATTATTATTATTAACCAGGTATCTCCCATTTACCTATTCTTTCTCCTCTGGCAGTATATCCCATAACACACCCTTTGGTAATAATAATAGTAATTGTGGTTTTTGTAAGCACTTACTATGTGCCAGCCATGGTACTACGCAATGAGGTAGATAAAAGCTAATCAGGTTAGACACAGTCCCTAGCCCACATGTGGCTCACAGTCTTAATTCTCATTTTACAGATGAGGTAACTGAGGCATAGAGAAGTAAAGTGAGTTTCCCACAGTCACACAGAAGGTAAGTACCAGAGTCAGAATTAGGACCCAGGTCCTTCTGATTTGCAGGTCCATGCTTCTTCACTCTTCTGCCCCTCTAGTTTATAAGCTCTTTGTGGATAGGAATTGCATATACTAATTCTATTACACTGTACTTTACCAAGTTCTGACAACAGTGCTCTGCATGCAATAAAAAAAAATCACTGATTCATGGCAACCCACATATTGTGGCTAGTTTTCATCTCCTTCACTACTAACCTCATGCTTGTGCCTTCCATTCTGCCTGAAACTCCCTCCCCTTCACATCCAGCTGACAACTGCTCTCTCATATCATTTTAAGCACTAACACATATACCTATCCACTTGTGCATCATCCAAATGGTAGTATTTTCTGCATTTGTTAAACACTGTATTAAGAGCTAGGGTAGGTGTACGTTAATCACTCCCATATCAGGCTCATATGTAGAAGGGAGAACAGATAAATTTTATGCCCATTTTAGTGATGAGGAAATTGAGGCACAGAGAAATTAAGTGACTTGCCCAAGATCACCCAGCTGGCAAGTAGCAGAGCTAGAATTAGAACCCAGGTCCTCGGACTCTGCTCTTTTCACTGTGCCATTTACTGAGCAGCTGGTGCACTCAACTAGACACTTGGGAAGCAGTGATATATTCCCTACCCATTAGGAACTGTCACTATAATAGGTGAGACAAATATGAAAATATTTCCATTTCAAGTGGACAAAAATAATATGTGTGTGTGGATTGTGCATGTGCTAAAAAGGGTGTAAATGAGTTCATAAGTGTAAGAGGGATGATATGACTCAGGCTGTCGAGAAATTAATCAGATGATGGAGAGTCTTTAAGTCAATTGTTATTAGTTTCTGTCTGATGCAAAGATACATGGGAAACCAGTGGGGCAAACAATGCCTCAGGACATCCTTGAGGGCAGGAATCAATCAATTGCATTTACTGAGCACTTGCTGTCTGCAGGACACTATGCTAACTACTTGGAAGAATACAATCTACAGAGTTGGTAGACACAGTCTATGCCCACAAGAGCTCACCATCTAGAGGAATCATATCTACTAACTCTACTGTTCTCTGCCAAGCACTGAGTTCAGTGCTTCATGCATGGTATATGGTCAATAAACATTGTTAATTAATCAGTCCTGGTGTACTAAATGATATGTATGATCAGTGACATCAGTAAACCTCTTGAAATTGTGGTAATATATCATAAGAGGAAACCAATAGCTTGAGGAGGAACTAGATGGGTGGACATAAAACTAAAGGTTGATGTCAAACCGGGGACTCATCTGCTCAAAAGGGTTTCAGCAAATCATTTCTGCTTTAATTGGTGTGTGTATATTCATTTAATTGGAGTATTCTCATTTTATTTTGTGAGTCCCATGAAGTACACAGAATATGTCTGATCTGTTTATCTTGTAAAGACCTCAATACATAGCACAATTTAAGTTCTCAACAATGCCATACTTACTAAATAAATGGTAAGGGAAATAGGGGTGGCACCGAAGTACATTTTGGGCACAGTTCTTAAGGTAATTGTTTGCTTTGCAACAACTCTTGCCAAAATGTACTGCTCAGGAAATTCAATGAAAAGAAATAGCTGGTACTGAAAAGATCATGCCAGCCATGTGCATTGTACAGAAATAAACAATTCCACACCATAACTTTTGAATCTTGTAGTAGATGTTGTTTGAGACTTCTAAGGCAATGTAAAGATTTGAGTTGAAAATGGATAATAAAATCCGTACCCTTCTTAGTGTGTCCTACCCGTACACACAGGCCACACAAGCTGTGGGGACAGAGGCCAAGTCCTGAAAGTCATTCAAGGCTGTTTCCTCTAAGAGTGGGGTGAGTTTATCCCCCATGAACTGTGGGGTAAGTTGAAGATGCTGGATCTAGGGAGACGTTAAAGTCTTGTTGCTTAACCTAAGAATAGTCTGAGACCCTGGGTCCAGCATAGGTCTACCTGCTGAGGGCCCCTAGAAATGGCCAGTGCAAAGAGTGGAGTTGTCTCAGCTGCTGGACTCCAGATATGTCTGAGAGGAGGGTTAGGCTAAACAGAGCCCTAAGTCCTAGGGAAGCCACAGCCAAATGTGGATTCTCATCATTTATGAACTTGACCAGAAGCCAATAAGCAGGGTGCAGGGTGTGGCCCGTAATAGGGGAAAACAAGGGAGAGAGAAAACTTAAAATACAGAGATAAGGGGATGGAAGAAGAGCTAAAGAAAGCATAAAATGGATGGTCAAGAGCCTGGGACATGGTCAAGATCCTGGGACCCATTTTGATAGTGGGGAGAAAGGTAATTATGGGAAAGGAAGCAAGTGAAGGGGCTAAAAAAAAGACAAACATTATTTAAGGGGGAAAAATGGAAATATGGAAGACGTAGTTCACGTAGGAAGAAAGGAAGGAGAAGGAAAGAAGGTGAAAATCTAGGTTATGGACCGACAGGGAGATAAAAAGCATGTTACAGTGAAGAGATGTTCAGAATACATTACTAAACTCTTAAAAAAGCAGTAGTCTTTTTATCTATCATGGCTGATACAAAATTTAAAAAACCACAGGATGGCAACAGCCTGAGAATTGGCAACAGTATTAAACTGACAAAATCATCCTGAAAAATACTCAAGTAGAAAGTGACAATTCTCACTCCAGATCTATAAGGTACACTCAGTTCTGCAATAATATTGCTGATCCCCAGAGATTAGCTGGGTGATGTCATCAGGCTATGAGGATGGGTTATTCTGTGATTGTCCAAGCCCTAGAGAAGCCAGAAAATGATTTTTCAAATTCCACTATACACTGGGCCAGAATATTATTAGAGAAATTAGAAATATTCATCTAATAATGTTGCCCATCAGGATATCCCTGCAATGTTGGTATTATTCGCAACTCACACTTTATGTTCACCCACATATTTATAACCAAATCCTGTCTGTTCTATTTTCATATCATCTCTCTTGAATCCACCCCTTCCTCAAAACTGTTACCACCCTCATCCAAGCACTTATATTTATTGAGCACTTACTGTGTGCATAAAATTGTACTAAGCGGTTGAGAGAGTACAAAATAGTAGACACATTCCCTTGTTATAGCTGCATCAGTCTCCTCACTGACTTCTCTGTCTTCCAGCCTATACTCTCTTTAGTCCATACTTCATTGTACAGTCCTTTACATTTCTCTAAAAAAATTATTTGGCAAACATCTCCCCAATCCCCCAAATCCTCCACTGGTTGCCATCCATTTCCACATAAAACACCACTGGTTTTAAAGCACACAGTCAGCTCTCATATCCAACTATCCTTGTTCCTCTCCCAATCAGTCACTGTTTATTGAGTGCTTACTGTGTGCAAAGCATCATACTAGGCACTTGGGAAAGTACAATACAATGGAGTTGGTAAATAAATTCCCTGCCCACAAAGATGTACAGACTAGAGGGGGAGCGTAACATAACTTACAGATTTTGTACATGAGTGCTGTTGTAATGAGGGTGTTATGATTATCAAGTGCTTACAAGGTAGAGATCCAAGTGAATAGGCAATACAAGAGAGAGAGGGAATAGGGTAAACGAGAGCTTAGTCAGGGAAGGCCTCTTGAAGGAGATGTAATTTTAATAAGGTTATAAAGGGCGGGGGGGGGGGTTCTGCAGTATAAAAGAAGGGGGAGGGAGTTCCAGGCAAAAGGGAGCATCTGGGTAACAAGTCAAAAGTGAGACAGACAAAACTGAGGTACAGTGAAAAGGGTGGCATTTTAGAGGAGCAAAGTATGCAGGCTGGAATGTATGAAATCAGCAAGGTAAGTAAAGTAAGCTGATTCAGCTTTAAAGCTCTTAGGAGTTTCTGTTTGATGTGGAGGTGAATGGGCAGCCATGGGAGGTTTTTGAGGAGTGGGGTGATGGGGTCTGAAAGGTGTTTTAGAAAAAAATGATCCAGGCAGCAGAGTGGAGTATGGGCACAAATGGAGTCAGACAGGCAGAGAGGCCAATGAGGATGCTGATTCAATAGAGAAGCAGCACGGCTAAGTGGCAAGAGCAACGGGCTTGGGAGTCAGAGCCTGAGGGTTCTAATCCTGCCTCTGCCATTTGTCTGCTGTGTGACCTTGGACAAGTCACTTAACTTCTCTGTGTCTCCATTATCTCATCTGCAAAATGTGGACTGATACTGTGAGCCCCACATGGGACAACCTGATCACACTGTATCTACCCCAGTGCTTAGAACAGTTCTTGGTACATAGTAAGCGCTTAACAAATACCATAATTATAAAGCAGGGCACGGTAAATAGTTGGATCGGGGTAGCAGCATTTTAGATGGAATAGAAGAGGTGGAGTTTAGTGATGCTGAGAAGGTGGAACACACAGGATTTGGTGACAGATTGAACATGCGGGTTGAATGAGAGAGAATGCAACCCAGTCCACACACCTTCGCACATGAACACCACTTACTGACTGTGCTTCACTCCTCTCTCACTGTTGACCCCTTCCTGGAACTCCATCCCCACCCAAATAAAACAGACTATCACTCTCCCCACCATCAAAGCCTCACGAAAATCATAGCTCCTCCAAGAGGCTTTCTTTCACTACGCCCTCATTTCCTCTACTCCTGCTTCCTTCCGTGTCACCAAAGCACTTGGATCTGTATCCTTTAAGCACTTGATATTCACTCCACCCTCAATAATAGTAATAACGACAATAATAGTTTTGGTTTTTGTTAAGCTTTTACTATGTGCCAGGCACTGTACTAAGCACTGGGATGGATACAAGCAAATTGGGTTGGAAACAGTCCCTTGTCTCATGTGGGACTCTCAATCTCAAACCCCATTTTACAAATGAGGTAACCAAGGCCCAGATAAGTGAGGTAACTTGCCCACAGTCACACAGCAGACAAGTGGCAAAACAGGGATTAGAACTCATGACCTTCTGACTCTCAGTGACTTCTGAGCAATACTTATGCAAGTATCCTAAATGTGTTTTTAAGTCTGCCTGTCCCTTTAGATTGTAAGGTCCTTGTAGCTAGGGAACATGTCTACCAATTCTGTTGTAATAATAATAAATATTATTATTTACAATAATATGGAGAAGCAGCATGGCTCAGTGGAAAGAGCACAGGCTTTGGAGTCAGAGGTCATGGGTTCAAATCCCTGCTCTGCCAATTGTCAGCTGTGTGACTTTGGGCAAGTCACTTACCTTCTCTGGGCCTCAGTTACCTCATCTGTAAAATGGGGATTAAGAGTGTGAGCCCCCTGTGGGACAACCTGATCACCTTGTAACCTCCCCAGCATTTAGAACAGTGCTTTGCACATAGTAAGTGCTTAATAAAAGCCATTATTATTATTATTATAATGATGGTATTTGTCAAGCACTTACTTTGTGCCAAGCACTCTTTTAAGTGCTGGGTTTGATACAAGGTCATCAGGTTGTCCCACGTGGGGCTCACAGTCTTAATCCCCATTTTACATATAAGGTAAGTGAACTGACTTGCCCAAAGTCACACAGCTGACAAGTTTTGGAGGCTGAAATAGAACCCACAACCTCTGACTCCCAAGATCACGCTCTTTCCACTAAGCTATGTTGCTTCTGTACCCTACTCTCCCAAGGCTTAGTATGTTGCCATGCACATGATAAATACCATTAATTGATTAACGGATTGATCCTTATTGACCTTTATGCCTATTGCCCTCATAAGCTGATTCAGAGACTTACACTGTCCTCAACCCTTTTGTCCTACCATATATTGTCCCTAACAACTTTAATACATACCTCATTGATAAAACTGAAATCATCAGGTATGATCTCCCTAAAATCTCTTCTGGTCCTCTCCAGTCCCACCCTCTTCCTTCCCCTTCTTCGACTTTCCTGACCTTTCCAGCAGAATCTAAAGAGGAGATCTCTTCGTTCCTCTTAAAATCCACTCCACCTATGCCTCTAACTACATCCCTTCACACCTTATCAAACCACTTGCTCCTTCCCTTCTTCCCTCCCATATGGACTTCAAGTCACTCACTTTCAACTGATCATTCCCCACTGCTTTCAAACATGTCCATGCCTCCCCTATCCTCAACAGCCCCTCCCTTGACCCCCATAGCACCCTCCAGTTACCATCACATCTTCCTCCTACCATTCCCCTCCCAATTCCTTGACTAATTCATCTAAATCCACTGCTTCTGCTTCCTCTCCTCCAATTCTCTCCTTGACCCCCTGCAATCTGGCTTCCTCTCTTTTCCTACCACAGAAATGTCCCTCTCTGAGGTCACCTGTGATCTTACTCTAGCCAAATCAAATTACTATTATTTCATTCCAATCCCTGACCTCTCAGTTGCCTTCAGTACTGTGGAGCATCTCCTGGAATCAATATCCAACCTTGAATTATTGTCTCCTGGTTCTCCTCCAATCTAACCACTCATTCTCAGTCTCTTTCACAGGCTCCTCTTCTGCCTTCCACCCTCTAACTCTGGAAAGCTCTCAAGGAGGTTCAGTTCTGATAACCCTTCTAATTCTCCATCTACACCCACTGCCTTGGGGAACTCATTCATTCCTATGACTTCATCTACCATCTCTACCTGGATGAAAAGTTGCCTCTGTTAACTCTGTTATATGGTACTCTCCCAAGTGTTTAGTACAGTGCTGTACCTGTAGTAACATGCTCAATAAATAAGATTGACTGATTGAATCCCAAATCTACCTCTCCATCCCTGACTGCTCTCCTCTGTAGTCTTATATTTCCTTCTGCCTTCAGGATAGCTCTACTTAGATGCCCCCGCAAAAGCACAACCTTAGCATGTGTGAATCAGAACGTCCCATCTCCCCACTCAAAGCCTGTCCTTTACCTGATTTTCTCATCACTGTAGACAACACAACCATCCTCCATGTCTCAGAAGCTTGTAATCTTGGCATTATCTTTTATTCTTCTACCCTGCTCAGCCTGCATATTCAATCTATTACCAAATCTGTTCACATCTGCAGAATCTGCCCTTTTCCCTCCATCCAAACTGCTACTAGTTGTTCCAAACCAATATCATATGGCACCTTGATTACTGCATCAGCTTCCTTGCTGACCTCCCTGTCTCTCTCCATTCCAGTTCTTACTTCATTCTTCTGACTGGATAATTTTTTCAAAAAAAAAAAAACAAGTATTCAGTCCACATCTCTGCACTCAACCACCTCTGCATCAAAGAGAAACTCCTTATCATCAGCCTAAAAGCACTCAAGCATCTCTGCCCTTCCAACATTACCTCCCTGAATTCCTACTATATCTCTTCACTTCTCTAATGCCAATCTCGGTCTCATTGTCAATCTTTTTGCCCACATCCTCCATGTGACCTGAAACTCCCTTCTCTTTCATGTACAACAGACCACTACTCTCCCCACCTTCGAAGCCTGACTAAAATCAGATTTCCTCTAAGAGGCTTTCCCCCACTAAGCCATCATTTCCCTTACTTGTCCTCCCTTCTTCTTTGTCTATACACTTGGATGTGTACTCTTAAAGCACATGATATTACTCCACCCCCAGATCTAGAGCACCTACATATACATAAACTCATAATCTTCCATTTCCTGTATCCCTACTTTAGAGTGAGAGGCAGACATTAAAATAGACTTTAAATTCCTTGTGGGCAGGGATACTGCCTACCAACTCTATTGTATTTCACTCTCCCAAGCACCTAGGAGAATGCTCTGCATGGAGTACACACTAAATACCATTAATATACTAAATACCATTCCTTCTACAGCCCAGCCCGCACCCTCTGCTCCTCTTCCCCGAATCTCCTCACCATGCCTCATTCTTGCCTGTCCCGCTGTCGACCCCTGGCGCATGTCACCCCCCTGGCCTGGAATGCCCTCCCTCTGCCCATCCACTAAGCTAGCTCTCCTCCTCCCTTCAAGGCCCTACTGAGAGCTCATCTCCTCCAGGAGGCCTTCCCAGACTGAGCCCCTTCCTTCCTCTCCCCCTCGTCCCCCTCTCCATCCCCCCATCTTACCTCCTTCCCTTTCCCACAGCACCTGTATATATGTATATATGTTTGTACATATTTATTACTCTATTTAACTTGTTCATATCTATTCTATTTTTTTTTTGTTAATATGTTTGGTTTTGTTCTCTGTCTCCCCCTTCTAGACTGTGAGCCCACTGCTGGGTAGAGACTGCCTCTATATGTTGCCAACTTGTACTTCCCAAGCGCTTAGTACAGTGCTCTGCACACAGTAAGCACTCAATAAATACAATTGATTGATTTAGATGTATATGGGCTGCTCATCAGTATCGTATTGGAATGGATGAGTACTAATAGCAGTCTTCACTTATTGGGTGCACTGCAGTGCTTAGGAAAGTAAAATACAAAGAAATTATGTGTTTCTTGCCCATGACCAGTTTATAAACCAATGGGAAATATTTACATATGAAGTAATTAAAGCACATAAACATTTGTCTGTACACAATTGAAGGAGCACCTGTAGATGTTCTGAGGAGAGGTATCAATATTGGAGTGCTAAAAATAATGGTGGATTTGTATAGTTTGGGGATTGGGTAGACCTTAAGCTTGATGTGGGCAGGCATTGTCTCTACCAAATATGTTATACTGTACTTTCCCAAGTACTTAGCACAGTACTCTGAACATAAGCGCTCAATAAAAATATGATTGATTGATGGACTGATAAAAATCCTTGTTGCAGAAGGTGGGAGTTTAGGAAAACTTTCCAGGTGAGGGGGAACTGTGTGTGGGGATAAAAGCAGGATTGTGATGAAAAGGAACAGTTGGAAGGTGAGCTGGAGTTCACTCAAGAGCACAACCCTGGGAATAGCAGGTGAAAAGATCAGAAATTATATGGGAAGGTCTGGTGGAGAGCCTTGAAATCAAATCATGCAGATTCCACTACAGAAGGGTAGAACTGAGTGAATATACTATTTAAAAAAAATAAAAAGGAATAATAAAATAACTTTATTGCCTCTGCATACTATTACTTTTCCTCTACAAAAAGTATAAGTTTCTGGTGGGATGGGAAAGTGCCTTGACATTCTGCTGCACATTCTAAAGAACCTACTAATGCATGTGCTCTCCCCCTTCTAGACTGTGAGCCACTGTTGGGTAGGGACCGTCTCTATATGTTGCCAAATTGTATTTCCCAAGCACTTAGTACAGTACTCTGCACACAGTAAGCACTCAATAAATACGATTAAATGAATGAATGAATGAATGTGCTCAATCAATCCTATTCCTACTTCTATTAAATAATTAATGAAACAA
This sequence comes from Tachyglossus aculeatus, assembly GCF_015852505.1. NCBI lineage: Eukaryota > Metazoa > Chordata > Mammalia > Monotremata > Tachyglossidae > Tachyglossus > Tachyglossus aculeatus. The sequence continues at coordinate 78,485,065 of NC_052069.1, forward strand.
GAATCAGAGAAACAAAACCTTTCCTGAGGACTGTGAGCTAAAAGCCTTCAGTACTTGAAAGACAGATGAAACTTGGGCAAATAAAAATACATCAAAAATGTTCTGCTCAAATGTGAAATAATTACATAAAGATTCACTAAAATAGCTCTTTAGAAAACATATGGATTTTTGCTACTATGAAATGCACTAAACGACTGTTTTTTCCCCCAGGCTGCTTTTACTTGATTCTCTGGTAGGGGAATGCCTCTGAAGTCTTTGGGTATCTGAAAAGTCAATCATCCTGCAATAAAATTGAACTATCTTCAATAGTAATAATAATCTGTTTTGGTGGGAAAAGACTAAATGTTCTCTAACACTCTGAACTTAATGACTACTCAGGCACCATGATCCCAGTCAAGTCCAACATACTATTTTGTTGACCCTTTTTCCCCAAGATGCCAATTTCCAGCCTCTCAAAACTCCTAGGATAGAGGTGAGGGGAGAGGCAAAAAGAATCCGATAAAGGGTGCTTCTTGCCCAAGATCATCACAGTCCTTGGGGAAATGATCTCACCCAGTTTATTCCAACTCACTTCCCACTAACAGCCATGACTTTGTGCAGGAGCAGCCACAGTGCTCTTCCACCAACCAGACTAGTGTCTTTTCTCCAGGTGCCAATGAGATGTGATCACATGCACCTCCACACCTCTGGTTAAGGTGGAAGTTTTCCTCAACTTTCCTTAGAGAAATTATTTTCTGGCCACGGTCTCAAGAAAGTCAAGCATATATGTTCACCCAGAGCCAGATCTTGCCACCGCATGTTTTTTTCCTCACTTCACACCAAGATCCTGTTGGTGTCAAAGAGACTTTCTTGGTCTTCCATTTTGAACATCAAGCCTTAGCTTCATGATGAAGAACTGTTTGCATTGGACAGCAGACTCTACGTTCAGGAAAATGATTAACTTCAAAGTAATTTTAAAGTATCACTAAAGAATGACCTTCTCTAATATGAAATAACTAAACGAACATCTTTTGGGTTGGGGTGAGAATTTTGGGCTATTGGTGAGAAATAGCTGATCATTTACAGGTTGATAATTATGCAATCACACTTCTGAAACAACTATCCTTCATTCCTCTAATGCTAGCCTTCTCAGTTTACCTCAATCTCATCTATCTTGCCACTAACTTCTCACCCACATCCATGGCCTGGAATGCCCTCATTCCTCATATCAGACAGATAATTCTTCCTCCCACTTCAAAACCTTATTGAAGGCACATCTCCAAGAACCTTTCCCTAAGCTGCCTTCTCCTCTTCTCCCACTCCCTTCTGTGCCACTCTTACTTGCTCCTTCATTCATCCTCCCTCCCATCCCCACAGCACATACGAATATATCTGTAATTTCTTTATCTATTAATTTATATTAATTTCTGTCTCCTCCTCTAGAGCTTGTTGTGTGCAGGAATATGTCTGTTATAGTGTACTCTCCCAAGTGCTTAGTACAGTGCTTTGTACCCAGTAATTACTCGATAAATATGATTGAAATCTACCTATCTGGGATGCATTGTGGCTTAGTGGAAAGTGTACAGACTTGGAAGTGAGCAGACCTGGGTTCTTATCCCAGCTCTGCCACCTGCCTGTTAGGCAAGTCATCTAACTTTGCGGTGCCTCATTTTCCTCACCTGAAGAATGTTCTCCCTCCTACTTAAAGTGTGAGACCCCTGTGGGACTGAGACTGTGTCCAACCTGATTAACTTGTGTCTACCTCAGCACTTACTACAGTGCTTTTCATATAGTAAGCACTTAAATACCATTATTATTATCTAAAACATTCAATTGTATTGAGAGCTTACTATGTGCAAAGCACTGAATTAAGCACTTGGGAGAGTACAACATAATAAACAGACATTCCCTGACCACAACGAGTTTACAATCCAGTCGTCATGTGGGAGGACTACTATACATCATACTTACTCTGGAAGTTGTGATTCTTTTCCCCTTATCCTTACCCATCATCTCTTACAACAGCTAGAGCCAGATAATGACTGACTTTATGGCAGCAGCATCCCATACATTTCTAAGGACTCTAGAGACTGAGAGGTTCTGGGTGCATGGTCTAGACTGTATGTAAGCTCTTTCTCTAGACTGTACACTCCCAGTGAGCAGAGAACTTGTCCACCAACTCTCTTGTGGTGAATTCTCCCAAGCACTTAGAGAAGTGGCATGGGGTAGTGGTTAGAGCATAGGCCTGGAAGTCAGAAGGTCATGAGTTCTAATCCTGGTTCCGCCACTTATCTGCTGTATGACCTTGGGCAAGTCACTTCACTTATCTGTGCCTCAGTTACCTCATCTGCAAATTGGGGAGTGAAACTGTGAGCCCCACATAGAACAGGGACTGTGTCCAATGTGATGTCCTTGTATCCACCCCAGTGCTTAGGACAGTACCTGGCACATAGTAAGCACTTAAAAAATACCATCATTATTAAGAACAACAATAATAATAATAATGGTATTTGTCAAGGACTTACTTTGTGCAAGCACTGGGGTAGGTAAAAGGTAATTGGGTTGTCCCACATGGGGCTCACTGTCTTGACCCCCATTTTACAGGTGATGTAACTGAGGCAAAGAGGAGTTAAGTGGTTTGCCCAAGGTCACAGCAAACAAGTGGCAGAGCCGGGATTAGAATCTGTGGCCTCTGACTCGGAAGCCCATGCTCTTTCCACTAAGTCACGCTGATTGTGCTCAATAAATACCAGTGATTGACTGACTGACTGAGGGTCAGCGGAGTCTGGATCCAACACCCCAATCCACAGCATCAAGAAATCCTGGACTGCCCTTCACACCAGCAAAGGAGTTTAGAGGAGATCCACGGTGTGCAAATGGGAACAAAGATTTCCAAAGAAGGAAGTCAAACAGTGAGAAAGGGCTTCCCGAATCCCATGCAGAATTCAGGCACATAGTGCTCTGCAGGTATTAAGCATTCAATAAACCCCATTGATTGATTGATTCTTTGACTACTGCCACCCAGGTTCTCTATGGGATCAAGGTTCAACTATCCAACCTGCCCCAGTTTCCTCAGCTACAAAAGACTTTAAGTTTGGAATCGAGGGTGTCAGTAATGCATGAACATTATCCTCATCTCACTACCTCATCCATGTCTCAAATCCTCAAAAACTTTCTTCACACTTTTGGGGACTGACTCGGGCCCCTACTCAGTCCTCTAAATCAAGACAAAAATGGAAGATTAGAAATCTATCTGTCCAACAAAACCCAAAAATGAATCGTGAAATTGAGACAAGTATGTCAGGAAAACAGCTGTGAGGGGAGAAATAAAGGAAAGGTTCCAACTGCACAAATGGTCATTATGTTGCCCACTATTGCATCAAGAGATGTGAAAATTGGGTATATCTGCTTCCTCATCTGCAGAAGAAAAAAACACTCCAACTGAACCTGGGCAGCAAGACTGGAAAAGATTAAATCACCATTCCAAGAGAAAAAACGTCAGTTACTGCACATCTCCAAAGACTGTCAGAAAATGGCAAAATCATCAGGTCCAAAACCAGAGTGAGAAATAAGCAGAGGAGTTCACACCAAAATAAACCTTCAGAACTTTAATGTTTGTATAACAATCAAATAAAGCAAAAATGTGCCATTTTTTTCAGCAAATGTTCATGAAATATGATAAAAAATCACAACCCAGTGATAGAAACAGGGAAGTCTTCTGTCTCATAGGAGGGATAGACTTCTACAATGAATTTAGTTCCTGAACACAGTTGTATTTGCTAGGGAATAATGAACTTGTTGCTGTTGATATAATAGTATAGTACTAGTATCTGACACCACCAGATTTGGAAGACCAATTTCAAATAGTTTCAAAATACAATTTCTGGCTATTAACATTGAACTGTGACTTTTCTCCACAACAGTAAAGTGTCCCTTACATTATAAAAACATTCCACGCGTCTGTCAGTTTATTGCTGAATGCTTTTTGAGTCGCAATTTTTTTATTTCTAAACTGCCATAAGAGTGCCCTTTCTGCATTTTAATCTCTGTGGCATGTCTGGGCAGAAGGATGCACACCAAATAGTCCTTCATCCAGCTACCCCACTGCATTGATTACCTTTATTACAAAAGTATTCCACTTCTTCACAGCTCAGATTCTCAGGCCCAAATTCTGTGGAAAAGCTTTCCTCCAATGGAAAGTCTCCTTTTGAGGTGATGTCATTTTCCTCAGACAGACATTCCTCTTCTTCATCTTCAGTGGCATCTTCAAGGGGCCCTTCAAAAAGAATCAGGGACACTGTACCAGAAAGCATCCAAACAGAAACTTGTGAAATAAAATCCCTAAATCATGATCTCACACTTAAAGATAGTCACGAGAATGCATTTCACTCTGGATGGTGTGGATCGTCGTGTGATCTGGACCTCATACAACCAAATGTCAAATGAATTTTTTTATGGAAAGTACCTCTATGATACAAACCAAATTGAAGTTTCAATGCCTGAAATGGCCATTTAGAAAGGATTCCCTTCTCCCAGCCTCCCAACGTCATCTGTACCCTCCTTGCCAAATCTTAATGTTTGGTTATCTACTGAAAAGCTAAAAATGTGTGAGTTTTATGTTCATTTGTAAAAATTAACTGCTTGGTAAAGAGTACAAGCCTCTTTTAAACAGTTGTACAATTTTACCTGAGATTTTAATAGAGATTTAAAATAATTGAATGCATTTTAATTGAACTAAGATTTTAATAAAGTCCATACTTTTTAAAAATCCATCTTAAGAGTGGACTCCAAGAAAAGATTTCATTATACCTGTTTGAGGCTTGAAAAAAATTACATATTTCTCTCCTTGATAAAAAGCATAGTCCTATTCATAATTAATTGAATTTTTTCTCAAATGAAAAGTAGTTTTCTAATGAAAAAATGTAATTTGTATTTATGTGATAGTTTTTCAGTAATAAAAATACAACTGCTATACACTGAATAACAGAGAGGTGCACTACATTAATGTCCCTTTTCACCTGAATGGAAGGGGAGGTTTATAGTTGTTAAGACTGGACCTGTAGCAGACTATATTGGAATATCATGAGATTTATTCTGAATTACTGACTGCCTCAAAGAATCAAGATAGTCAGGTTCATTTTATTAACTAGAGTCTTGCATTTACTTCCAAAGAAGTTTAGTATAGCACTCTGTGAAAGAAATACAATTATGATAATCTGAAGTAACTGCCATTTCTGTTGGCGGTTCTCATCAGATAGGCCACTGAGTAACTCAGTAGGAATGATACCCTTTTCCTCTCCCAGGGGCCATGTAGTAGCATGCACTGGGCATGAGTAAGTTGATTACACTTCAGTGGCATACAAATAGGCATGAGTAACTTGTAATGGCATGCAGTCAGGACATGGAAGTCGCACAATGCTTGACCACCAGGATATATTAAATTTGTGGAAACAACATTATACAAATGAAATGCCTATTCCATTACACTGTGCATTCATTATTCTTTGAGTGAGACGATATAAGCATAATAACTGTATTTTTTACGTGCTTACTATGTGCCAGGTGCTGTTCCAAGCGCTGGCATGGGTACAAGAAAATTGGGTTGGACACAGTCCCTGTTCCACAGTCATAATCCCCACTTTACAGATGAGGTAACTGAAGCACAGAGAAGTGAAATTATTTGCCCAAGGTCACACAGCAGACAAGTTACAGATCCAGGATTCAAACCCATGTCCTGCTGACTCGCAGGCCTGTGCTCAACCCACTAGGCCTAGCTACCTCTCTAGCCATCTAAATTCACTTTGGGCAATGGAGGTAAGCACACCATTCTGGGGTTGTCAACATTATATTGTTTTTTTGCCTGACATCCAAGTGACAACTTCAAAGTACTGTTCCAACCTTGATGCACTAAAATTAGCTTAGTGAAAATGCAGAATTGTGCTGGGGGTAAGTGCAGGGTGGGGTGGATGCCTGGGAGCTGGGAGAGCCCAGTGTCTTGCAGTGGAACTGCTACAAGATAGAGGATGAGGAGCCAAAACTCCACCCTCTGTAGTCATGCTGTCATGACAGCAGGAGCAAGCTCAGAGGAGATCCCTCTCTAGCCTGAATCTCACACCTCTGACTCTCCTTTCTTTTTTTAAATTTCATGGTATATGTTAAGTGCATACTATGTGGCAGACACTTTCTAAGTGTTGGGGTAGATACAAGTTAATCAGATTGGACAAAGTCCCTATTCCATGTGCGGCTCAGTCTTAATCTCCATTTTTCAGATAAAGGTAACAGGCACAGAAAAGTTAAGTGACTTTCCCAAGGTCACACAGCAAACACGTGGCAGGGCCAGGAGTAGAACCCAGGACTAGAACCCAGATCCTTCTGACTTCCAGGGCCAAGCTCTATCCACTAGGCCATGCTACTGGTCTCCAACAGTAAAGGAGACTCACTAGCAGCTACATTCATTCATTCATTTGTATTTATTGAGTGCTTACTGTGTGCAGAGCACTGTACTAAGCACTTGGAAAGTACAATTCGGCAACAATTCGGCCAAGACAGGTCCCTTTTACAGGGCCTGAGGGTGTGCAGGTTGACCATGCTACAGTGGAGAGTCAGAGCCAGAGAGGGCCAGGGTTTAAGAACAAGGCCAAAATGTTGTGTGGGTGAGGCACAGTCTCATACAGTGACTCCTTGAGGATGCTATGGAAACAATCCTTTTTGCTATTGTTGAAATCGCACCTAAAACAAAGATGCTAAGACATGCTGCCAAGGACTGCAGTTAAATGATTCCTTTTTCAAGAGTCCCTCCGGTTGAAAATAATTTTCAATTGGATAGGGTTCTGGGAATTGAAAATTTGTGGATATAAAAAATTTACACCTTTTGTCTAAAATATACTTGTGCAGATAGATTTTGATTTGTTTTCATTTTGTTAGGAGTGTGCTAATATCTGAATTTGGAGATGCATAATCAAAGAGTTTGCTACCTTTCCCAGAAAGAATAGACAACAGCTAGTCTTTTAAAACGGTTTGGTTGCACTCAAATTAATTCTTGAAGCAATCAACTGTCCTTACATAATTAACAGTAAAATGTTAATTTCCATTTATTTACCCTGGTATCAGATCAGACTGGGGAAACACTTTCTCTTAAAATCCATGGTATTTACAATGAAAGTTCAGATATTTTATTACTACATACTGACTTTTTGTTCCAAAAAGCAATTCAAATAGATTATACATAGTTGCAAACTAACATTTAAAAAGGGTAAAATACCCAAAGCACAAACACAATTAATAACATCAATGAAAGAGGAATGAAGTAAGGAACTGTTGTATATGGATTAGTGAGCACAGAAGTCCCCTTCAGAAAATCACCTCACATAATTTGATACAAATAATATCTACCCAGGAGAGGATCATGACTGAGTTTCATGTGCCTTCATGGAGAAAATTACTTCTGATTGAGACCACTTGACAGATTAGGGTGGGGAAATCTGAACCGTCCCTCATCATGGGTACCAGATATACAGATACTGAAAGAAACTTTCCCAAGGACAGATTTACATTCTTATTTTTACATGAACTATATTTGATTAATTAATCCTAAAGATGGCATTTAAGATTGGATATCTAAAGGTAACCTGGGTAAATTAAACATGTTATTGGGAATAGCATCGTCTTCCAGAGAGGCAGATAATCTCCCTCAGGAAATGAATTACTAGAGAAGAATTCCTTTAAATTGGATTCTTTGATATTTTCATACTGTGAAACTTAATATAGGACACACAATCCCAAATAAATTAAAATTATGAAGCAGGAGTGAAACCACCCACCAAATCCCATAAATAGGTTGAGGTGTAACAATAAGGATAATTGTGGTGATCGATAAACGCTCACTAGAGGCCAAGTCCCTAGGTAGACACAAGAAAATCAGTTCAGAAATAGTCCCTGTCCCACATAGGGCTCATGTTCTAAGAGGGAGAGAGTATGGATATTGAATCTCCATTTTACAGATGAGGAAACTGAAGCCAAAAATTTAAGTGACTTGTCCAATGTCACATGGCAGGCATTAGAACTCAGGTACTCTGATTCCTAGGACTGGACTCTTTCCACTAGTTCACGCTGCTTCTCCAAGAAAAAGGAAAAAAAGGTTTAGTGAAATTAGGTGATAATCTTTGCCCAGAAGTACATATCTCCATTGGTTACTCATGGAGAAATGTTGTAATGGACAGTGCAGGAGCAAATTGACAACATGGTTTGTTTCAACTGCTGTCCTGTAACCCCTTCTCTCTTGTGGTTTCTGTTATGGGGTGTGTTCAGTGCCTATGTTCTGCCTCAAGAAAGGCCTTCCTTAACAGGAGAAGCAGTGTGGCCTAGTGGATAGAGCACTGGACCTGGGAGTAAGAAGGACCTGGGTTCTAAATCCCCTCTCTGCCACTTGTCTTCTAACCTTGGCAAGTCACCTTAGTTCTCTGTGCCTTAGTTAAATGTAAAATGGGGAGTAAGACTATGGGCTTCATGTGGGACAGGCATTGAGTCCAACCAGATTATAAGCACTTAAAAATATCATGAAAAGAACAATTTTTTAAAATCATAAAACTGGAAATAGGAGCCCTAAATTCAAGTCCCAGCTCCACCACTGCCTTACTGTTTAAGCTTGGACCAGTCACTTAAACATCTCTCTGGACATCAGTTTCTTCATCTGTGAAATGGTGGACAGGGCCTGTGTCTTATCTCATTACTTTGTATTTATCCAGGTACTTAGTCCATCGTAAGTACTTAATAAATGGAATTGCTGTCATTATTATGACTCTTCAAGTCAAGTATTTTACTCAACCTGAATGTGAATAATTGTTGATCAAACCAACCACTGACCCTAAAAAATCTCTCCAGGTGAGATCAAGGTACAGAGCTGCTTGAAAACAGTAAGCACTCAGCAAATGTGATATTTTTTAACGGTAGTTGTTAAGCACCTTATTATGTGTCAAACACTGTTCTAAGCCCTGGGGTAGATACAAGGTAATCCAGGTTGGACACTGTCCATGCCCCACAAAGAGCTCACAGTTCTAATCCCCATTTTACAGGTAAGGTTAACAGGCACAGAGAGGTTAAGTGACTTGTGATGATATTCAATCTCCTCTCGTGTACTTGGTTGTGCATTTATGTGTATGAAAGTAATTTGTGGATAGAAAGGCTATGTGAATAGAGGTTTTCCTTCATAAATGACCAAATCATCCCTTGAGTTCGAGTCCCCTCTAGACTGTAAGCTCCTTTGGGCAGGGACTGTAGCCCCACGTGGGACAACCTGATCATCTTGTAACCTCCCCAGGGCTTAGAACAGTGCTTTGCACATAGTAAGCGCTTAACAAATACCATTTTTTTTTTTTACCTACCAATTCCACTGTCAGACTTTACCAAGTGCTTCAGTATGGGCAAAGAATGTGTCTGCCAATTCTGTTGTATTCTCCCAAGCATTTAGTACAGTGCTCTGCACTTAGGAAGCATTCTATAAAAATTGATGATGATGATGATGACTGATGATGCTTAGTACAGTGCTCTGCACATAAGTGCTCAATAAATACCAGTGACCTGTAGAAAATTGATGAATGAGTAAGCATTCACTGCAGTCAGTGAATGGCACTCAGTTACTTGGTTGCATTTTACATCCCAACCATAGAGTCCCATTACTTGTTTTGGGGAAAAAGATGGATTGTGCAGCTGATGCAGGTAATGAATAGTGGCTCTAGAGATTCAGTGAGATCTGCAATGTGGAGGCAATCACTGAGGCATTGCCTGCTCTAGATCTTGGCTTGGGAAACTTTTGAGAGTGGACAGGTATATGATGATGGGTAGAAACTCTTTGAATGATGCTATGATAATGGTAGAAAAAAATTTAAAAAAGAGGAAGGAGATAGGAAAGGTTTGGGGAAGTGAAAAATAAGTAGATGGGAAGTGTCAATAGTGTCACGGAGAAGAAGATAATATATTCAATGCTGAGGCGGAAGTACACTATTTCTACTGTTAATTAGTTCAATGGTATTTATTGAGCACTTACTATGTTCAGAGTACTGTACTAAATACTTGGAAAAATAAAACAGAGTTATTGGTAATACAGTATAATTACTATTGAATTACAATATGATGGTGCTACACTGAATATTTGAATGGAGAAAAAAATGTAACAGGGTCCTACCATGAATTCAAAAAATATAAGAAAAACCAAAAGAGAATGTATTTATTGGGGTACATTTAAATCAGTTCATAACAGGAAGCATCCAAGAAGGAAATTAAATGCTAAGGAAAACATAGCTTTATAAATTAATATGTACCATCAAGTGTGAAGAGGGTAAGGAAAATACAGAGATTCATGGTTCTAACACAACACAATCAAGACCCTCCTGTACTATATGAAATTCTCTCACTGGCATTCATTTATTTACTAATCATTTAAGGTTGCTTTCCAACAAATTGTTTTGCTTTATCTCCCTAAGACAAAGAACCTTGCAATAATGGAAATATAGAGGACTTTCCTCCTGACCCACTGGTATCCTATGGGATGCTGGAGGCATCACAAGCAAAACTGCACAAACAGAATAGGACTATTTGTAAGTCTTGGCAACACTTAACATGGAAGATTTTTTAAAACTGCTTTTCATAATAACAATATGAACACCATGACACACAAAAAAGGACCAAATCAAACATAAATGATCTTCCCTGAGGGAATAAAATTATTTTGTATTTCACACGTAAATGATCCTCCCTGAGGGAATAAAATTATTTTGTATTTCACACATGCTAAGTGACTTAAGTTCTCTTGCAGTTTGTTTATACCAGTGTGTCCTATTTTGGACAAATCCAGGCTAATTCAAAGCAGACACCAGGACCACTGTCACCCCTAGAGGTTGGCACGGTGTGGGGAGCCAAATCTGCCTCTTCTTGCAACAATATTCATTCATTCAATTTTATTTATGAAGCACTTACTGTACACAGAGTACTGTACACAGAGTACAATACAACAATAAAGAGTGACAATCCCTGCCCACAACAAAATGAGCTCAGAGTCTAGATGAGGGGAGGCAGACATCAAATAGATATTAATACAAATAAATAAAATTACAGATACATATGGAGGTGATTTGGGGCTGGGACGTAGAAGACCAAAGGGAACAAGTCGGGGGACACAAAAGTGAGTAGGAGATGAGGAAAATTGGGGCTTAGTCTGGTAAGGCTTGGAGGAGATATGCCTTCAAGTAAGGCTTTGAATGCAGAGAGAGTAATTGCCTGGTGGATTTGAGGAGGAAGGGTGTTCCAGGCTAGAGGCAGGAAGTGGGCAGGGGTCGGTGGCGAGACAGGTGAGATACAGGCCCAGTGAAAAGATTGTGCCAGAGGAGTGACGAATATGGGCTGGATTGTAGAAGGAGAGAAGTGAAGTGAGGCAGGAAGGAGCAAGGTAATGGAGTGCTTTAAAGCCAATGGTGAGGAGTTTTTGTTTGATACAGAGGCAGATAGGCTACCATTGGAGATTTTTGAGGAGGGGGGTGACATGTTCGGAATGTTTCTATAGGAAGAGGATCCAGGCAGCAAGGAGAGGTATGGACAGGGGTGGGGAGAGACAGGAGATTAGGTGGTCAGCAAGGAGGCTGATGTAGTAATCTAGGCGGGAGAGGATGAGTGGTTTTATTAAGGTGGTAGCAGTTTGGATGGAGAGGGAAGGGCGGATTTTAGCGATGAGCCATACGTGGCTCAATGAACCCCTGCCTATCGCCACCAAGGAAGAGCCTGCTGCCAGGGATGTAGTGACACTTTCTGCCTAGCCAGGATTTCCCTGCTCCCTGGAGTTGTGGCTACCAATTGGGCTGATGCTATGCTGCTTCTGGAAAAGCACTCACTGATTGTTTGCAGAATTGAACTGTGGAGTGGGGGGCTTCTGTTCCCCAATGATATTTTTTGAGTGCTTACCATGAGCAGGACACTGTACAAAGCACCTGGGAGTATACAATGCAACAGAGTTAGCCATCAGGTTCCCTGCTCATAATGAGCTTACAGTCTTCAGGATTCCCTCCCCAACTGGTCTTTCCTTCTTCCTCCCTACTATGATCACAAAGCAGCGAGTCACTCAGGGGGATTGGGGGATATTCGGAAGTTCCAATGGGCTGGGATTAGGGAGTTATTTATTTCTTTTTATTTGCCTGAGGAGCCAAATATCTCAGGTCAGCTCTGTGACTTGAGTCTCGTGCAGTTCTCACTTCAAAGCTGTACCTTCCCTATTCAGCACATCTGTGGTAGGTAGAGATACATGGGCACTCAGGCTGAGAGGCTAGAAAGGTGGGGTGACATGACATATATGGCAGACAGAGCTCGATCTTCACTGCTTCTATGATGAGCAGGGTGACACAATGATGACATTGTGTGGCAGTACGAGTGGCATAATGTGATCCTGTTTGCTTCTTTGGCACAAAAAGATAGACAACTCCTGTCTTGGTCCAGGCAAACTAACCACTGTGATCTGCTAAGGACAGAACTCCCCAGCTTCTGAGAAGTGAAGTTTCACATTAGTATCTGGTGAACCCAGCTGCATAGTTCTGCCCTTCCCCAATGCTGCAAATTTTCCAGATGAGAATGACGTGAAACCCAAGCTGAAGAAGTAGAAACCTGGAATCAAACTGATGCATCTAGAAAAGTATTATTTCATCTATTTATCAAAAAGTGCAATCACAGCTACCCAGACAGCTAGACATTACAATTATCTATTGAAGACACTTGGCAAGGAGTGCCATGAAGAGATCACAGCAGCATTTGGAGAGTAAGGAAACCAATAATTATAATAAGAATTATGGTATTTGTTAAGCACTTACTATGCACCAGGCACCCTATTAAGCGCAGGGGTGGATAGAAACAAATTGGGTTGGATACAGTCCCTAGCCCATGTGGGGCTCATATTCTCAATCCCCATTTCACAGATGAAGTAACTGAGGCCACGAGAAATGAAGTGACTTGCCCAAGGTCACACAGCAGACAAGTGGCAGAGTGGGATTAGAACCCATGACCTTCTGACTCCCAGGTCTGTGCTCTATCCATTACTCCATGCTGCTTCTCTAAACCAATGTGAAATCACCAAAGAAAATGGCAAATGGGTATGTCCATGATCCATCAATAGTATTTTTAAGCATTTAACTGTGTGTAAGGCTCTGTAATAAGCCCTTCAGAGAGTACAATACAATGGAGTTGTTAGACACTATCCATTTTCACAGGAAGCTAACAATCCAGAGAGGGAGGTAGACATTAAAACACACTACTGATCAGAGAAGCATTCAAGTATAAGACTGTATATTAGGGCCATGGGGCTGAGGATGGGATGAGTATCAAGTGTTTAAGGAGTAGAGATCCAATTGCATAGACAATGTACAAGGCACAGTGAATAGTGGAAATGGGATTTTAGTCAGAAAAGGCCTATGAGCTATTATTTCCCAAGAAACCATTTATTATGACTCCACATCAAGGCTAGTTTGCTGACAGCACCTCACAGATCAAAGACTAATTAGAGCAGAACAAACAATGCATCACCAGCCAAGGAGGATTCCTACAAAACCCTGCATTGGGGTGTAGAGATCAGGTTGAAGAACTTATACAGTCAGTGATGAATGCTGGGAGGGAAACATTTCATTTTTAGTGTGGGAGAAGACTTAGGACCAGTGTGGGACAGTGGATAGAGCCCGGGCTTTGGAGTCAGACGTCATGGGTTTGAATCCCGGCTCCGCCACTTGTCAGTTGTGTGACTTCGGGTAAGTCACTTGACTTCTCTGTGTCTCAGTTACTTCATCTGTAAAATGGGGATTAAGTCTGTGAGCCCCACGTGGGACAACTTGATTACCTTGTATCTACCCCAGCACTTAGAACAGGGCTTTGCCCATAGTAAGCACTTAATAAATGTCATTATTATTATTTTGGTGGGACAGGTGTGAGGAGAATGAGAAAAAAAAGACAGGAATTAGAGGACAGAGGAGGGCTTGAAGGAGAAAAAAGGAAAGAGAAAGAGGGAAAAAGAAGAGTTAGCAAAGATCCAAAATGAAGCATGAGACATGCTGCCTCCTCCTCCACCATTGCCCCACTTGTCCTCAAGGCCCGACTGACTCCCCTTCCCCTGCCCCAGAGTGATCCCCGCACTTTTCTTAGTCTTGTACCAACCATAGTGACAGTGCACACCTCACAAGATCAATCAATGGTATTTCTTGAGTGCTTACTATGTGCAAAGCACTGTACTAAGTAGAGGGCAAGAAGTCAAGCCGGCATCTCGGCTCTACCTCTGATCTTTTCTATGGATGTCTACCCTACCCAAGAAATTATGGGGCAAAGTTAATGACATTATTCCTCAGATGTCAATCTCCCATCATCCTCTGCAAGCAATGCAAGAGCTATGGAGACCCACACCTAAGCCAAGGGCTTCTATAGATCCCTAAAAGTCTTTATGGATTCATTCACCTTGCTAAAACAGCTAGAGAAAATAGGTATTTCCAGCCTTATCACAGACAACGAGAGAATCTTGCAGACAGAGCAGCAACAGTTCAATGACCTTTTTAAAATCCTTCCACCACCATGGATGTCAAGGAATAGAGAGCTTGCCAATATGGGAGGATTTCATTTCTGGATTTTGTTCTGATATTAAAACAAGTCACTACCGCAGCTAGAACCACGAAGAATGCTGTATCTATGATCTCACCTTTTAACTGTGAAGATCACCAAGAAAGACAGGCATTTATTTTTCTGAAATTTGCCTAGGCTTTTCTTCATGTAAAACTGAATAATAATAATAATAATAATAATAATAATAGTGGTACTTAAGCAGTTATTAAGTGTAAGGCACTGTTCTAAGCACTGGGGTAGATACGAGATAATTGGGTTGGACATGTTCCCTGTCCCACATGGGGCTCACAGTTTTAATCCCCATTTTACAGATGAAGGACTGAAATTTCAAAGACCAGAGCAATCATCATCTGCTAGAAGACAGGACATTTGACAACAAAAACTACCTTATCTCATGTCTATCCATTACTGAAAGTTCCAATGCAGAAACATCTGGACGAGATAATTAGAAATATTGTTAGCCATAAATTCCCATAATTGATTTAGACTGCAGCATGGCCCTGGAGCCATTTTGCTGCATGTCAGAAGCAAGAAAAATACTGGGAACAATATCAAAATCTCTGTTTGGTATTCGGAAGCTTTTCAAGGCATTTGCCATCATAAGTTCTACCAGCATCTAAATATCCCAGCCAAATTGAGAAGCTTTTGAGAACTCTTTGACAGTCCCATGCTGATGGGACTGTGAGAGGTTAATGTGCTTGGTGTTACCCTATCTCCACTGTCACTGGAGAAGAGCATGACTTTGAAAGAGCTAGATGTTGAGGCTTTAGCCTTCAAAATAACCCTTCTAACTGCAGACTTTAATGATAATAATAATAATGATAATGATAATAATAATTGTGATTATTAAGCACTATGTACTAAGCAAAGTACTAAGTGCTGGGTTGATACAAGAAAACCAAGTTGGACACAGTCGCTGTCATTCATTCATTCAACTGTATTTATTGAGTGCTTACTGTGTGCAGAGCACTGTACTAAGCTCTTGGGAAGTACAAGTTGGCAACATATAGAGATGGTCCCTACCCAACGGCGGGCTCACAGTCTAGAAGGGGGAGACAGACAACAAAACATATTAACAAAATAAAATAAATAGAATATGTACAAATAAAATAGAGTAAACAAACATATATACATATATACAGGTGCTGTGGGGAGGGGAAGGAGGTAACGCAGGAGGCATGGGGAGGGGGAGGAGGGGGAGAGGAAGGAGGGGGCTTGGTCTGGGAAGGCCTGTCCCATGTGGGGTTCACAGTCTCAATCCCCATTTTCCAGATGAGGTAACCGAGCAACAGATAAGTGAAGTAACTTGGCCAAGGTCACATAGCAGACATGTGGTGGAGCCAGGATTAGAACCCATGACCTTCTGACTCCCAGGCGCATTCTCTATTCGCCTCATCATGCTGCTTCTCCATTAATTAGCTGTACACCCAGAGGAACATAAAATCGATTATAAGATGCTTTACAAAATCAGCTGCCTCTTTAGACAAAAAAAAATACTTGAATACTGAGCTGATTTTATCGGTTGAGCACTGATCTAAATGCTTGGGAGAGTACAATAGAATTAAACATTATCCTTCCCCTCAGGAAGTTTACATTCAAACTAGTAACAGACATTAGTTTACAGATACTTAAACCAAATCCTTGTGATAAGATAGCAAACCTGGACTGCACCCTTATGTTCTTTTCACACACCACTCCCTACAATCAAAATTATCAATAAAATAGTGACATATACATCAGAATGAAGATGAAATAGGGGCACCGTAGGTTTTAAAGTTATTAAATATGTTTATATAGCTGTTCTACATAATTAAAAGATACCATTGACAGTGATGAATCAGTATGTTAGTAGACAAATAAGTGGTTTTTTTAAACTATAAATCAGTAAACTCTTATAACAACATAAAGTTTCATACAACAGCCCTCTCTATTCTCCTCTAACACAGCTTCCCCATGGTGCAAAGGAAAACTATCCAGGAGTTCCAACACAGACACCCTTATCATCCCCCAGGAGCTCAGAAACTGGGCCCCAACCTCCTCCCTCTGCTATCTCTTTGGACTGCAAGAAGCAGAGAATCAGAAACATGAAGCAGAAAAGGAGGAAGAAGCAGGCCAAAGCCTAAGGTTAAGGCCTGGGGCTCTTCAAGGCCTTTCATCCATGGGAGCCTGCTGAAGACTTCTCTCTCCCCCAACTCACCACTGCTTAAGGAGAGACCATTCCCCCACTGGAGATGAGGGCAGACAGAAGTCTAGAAGCATGTCATCCAAACCTTTGTCAAGGAAGGCTAGGCACTTGTAGCTAGCATAAGGCTGACTCAAGTAACATCATATGTATCAAACCAGACACACAGAACTAAACGGTATCATACTACAGATGTCTAAATGAACCTGGAATGCCTTTCTGAGGGAGACTTGTGACCCACAACTACTCTGCTTATGGGTGTGGGTCCCAAGCTGTAGAACCTAGCAACAGGCGCTAAGTACGAGCAGGTACCAGGCCCTAAAAAGTACCAAACCTGAAGGTTCCCAGTGTCATACCTATATAGAATAGGCAACTGACCAGCTGCAAATTGAACTATCCCACATAATACCTAAATAATGACCACCATACTTCACCACCAGTCTCTTTTCAACCTGACCACCACAACCAAGGGAAGCCCCATCTCCTACACAAGTTGTCTGAACACCATTTGGAATCAATCAATTCTATTTATTGAGCACTTACTGTGGACAAAGCACTGTAATAAGTGCATGCGAGAATACACTATAACAGAGTTGATAGACATATTCCCTACCCACAGTGAGTTTTCAGTCTAGACATTAACGGCGCTTCGAAGGACAGGCTCTGTGTCTTATTCTCACTTGTATAATTTCTTCCAGTGCTTAGTATAGTGCTCTTCACATAGTAATCACTCAATAAATATTATTACTACTAAGAAACTGATGCAATTTTTCACTTAACACTTTATGCCCGAAATACTGAGACTATGCCTGAAATTCATGAGTCCTGTACAAATAACTCTTACCATTTTTGTGGTTGTAAATGTTTCACCTAGAAACGTTACCTTTTTTTAAACAGTTATTTATTCTCCCGGCTTATTTTTCATTTGAGAACACCTATGAGCTCCACAGAATCATCCTAAACCAGAATTCTGTGCCTTGAACTTTATAATACTTAATAAATGCATAAGAAAAGAGGGCAGGGAAATATTTTTATAATACAGGAAAACAATGAGGCAACACCTTGGACTGGTTTGGAAAACAAAAGGCAGCAGACAACCAGGACGTGCCGATTAGGAATGAAATGATTCTTTTTAGAGGAGAATGTTCAGAAAATAGTGATAACAAGGGGCACGGGCAAAAGTAGTGCTAGCCTTTAAAAAGTAGCAAATGAAACAGCACATCAAGGACGATAGATGGAACTATCAGCTCTCACCCACAGATAAAATTCCACCATTAGTAATATATTCAAATACAAATGCCAACAATATAGCCTCCCGAGTTGCAAATAAGCTGTGCAGTGGTAAAACTTGTTTCCTTTCCATTCTCAAAATTCATTTGATTCTTCAAAACATACCTCCTTATGACACAGCAATATGCCTCCTGAAGTCTTGTAGAGGAGCATACACTTTCTACATGCCTCCTCAGACTAATCAGATTGCATTTATTGAGTCCTTACTCTGTGCAGGGTACTAAACTAAATGCTTGGGATTGAGCAATGCAACAGGGTTAGTAGACACACTGCCTGCCTGCAAGGAGCTTACAGTCAATCATTACCCATTATACACAAAGGACAGGTGACTAGCATACTAACTGGAAACAGACAGCCGATTAATACAGCCACCCATGGTGCCAAAAATAGTTACTCTCTGACTTGGAATCTCAACTGCCTCATCAGGGTGAGTGGTTCGGGAAGAGGATGGGTACCGATGATCTGGCCAGCAGGTTGAGGAATAGATGACATCAGAGAAGAAACTAACCCTGAGTGATGCAGGAAGCAAGGATGCAGGAAAACACCTGATTTGTTTAGAGAACTGATGGGTAAGTGGGACAAAGTAAGCACTCAACACACACCACCACCACCATCTAGACAGTAAACTTGTTGTGGGCAGGGAATGTATCTATCAACTCTGTTATACTGAACTCACCCAAGCACTTAGTACAGTGCTCTACGAAAATTATGTGTTCAATAAATACCACTGATTGATAGATTTAAGCGTTTGAGCAGACTTGAGTGACCTGCTCCAAGTTACAGGATGACTTAAAGGATTCACAGATTAGGCTAGGGAAATCCTTTGGACTAGGTCTAAATAACTATCCTCACCCCTCTTTAGAGACCACCAAACTGAAACAACCACAGAGCATGTTCTGAAGTAGGCACATAACAGTGCAAAAAAGGTCACACTGAACTCCTGCAAAGCTCAGGGTAGATAAGTTCCCCTGGTTCTTGTGGAATTCAGAAAGTCCATCCCTCTACCTGGTCTTGCAATTTGCTTCAAAGAAATATTGTTTGCAGTAGTTGAAGGTCCAGGTGGCTGCTGCATTGGAAATTTCCAAACCAACCAATGGCGGCCACCATATACTTGTCCCACACCTAAATGACTCTCTATCCCATTAGGGTTATGAGAGGCAAGTCTTGTAGAGGTTTCCCACACAGGAAGACAACAAATTCCCTGTGTAAACTCTAGCCCTCTTTTCCCTCCATTCCACAGGTAAAACATAGGTAAATGTTAGAGGGATAACATTTATTATTATTAAAATAATAGTAAGAATAATGTGGTATTTTTAAGCACTTTCTATGTGCCAGACACTGTACTAAGCACTGGGATAGATACAAAATAATTCGGTTGGACCCAGTCCCTGGCCCACATAGGTCTCTCAGTCTCTAGCCCCATTTTACAGATGAAGTAACTAAGGCACAGAGAAGTCACTTGTCCAAGGTCACAAGCAGAAAAGTGGTAGAGCTGGGACTAGAATCTCGGTCTGTCTAACTCCCAGGTCTGTACTTTTTTCACTAGTTCATATTGTTTCTTCCTTTGTAAACCAAAGGAGCCATCTTGATATCACAATTCCTCCTAACTAGGGAAATGAAAAATGGACTTAAATTCTATGGTACACTATAGAATGATTGCAGATGGAGGTGTGGCGTTCTGGGACAAATGTGTCCATGGAGTAGCTATGGATCAGAAATTACTCGACAGCATAAGATGAGACTCCTTGGAGATATTTGGTTTGCTTGTGTCCATGCCTCATGATTTTAAGCTGATTTCATGGAGATCAGCGTAAAAAAGGTGAATGAATGGATGAGAAATATAGTAAGTGGTATAACATTTGCTGGTTGATACTACCATAAGTATTCAGTTAGCATAAAAAATAAATACTATCTTGCTCCCAAATTTAAAAGTTTTCACCCAAAGATATAGCTTGGGAAAAAAAGGCTCTACCTTGAAAGTAGAGAGAGAGACTCTTTTAAGCCCAAGGAGGTTACTGTAGTCACTCAGGTGCCCCATCCTTAGATTTTTCAAGACCAACAGTCATTTACCTCTTTTAAAAACTTCACCACTACCTTATAGGCAAACCTTAAAGTACATCCTTCTTGTTTCCCTCATACATAGTCTCATGACTATCCCACAGAGCAACTTAATGAGAAGGGGCAGTAAATAAGGGTGCTCTCTACTTAGGAGAAACCCATTCTGGCCTAGTGTAATTGAGCTTAACAGCAAGAAAAAAATATATATTTTTGCAGAAAATACCCTAATTTAAATGAGCAAGTTCTTCCTGCAGCCACTCACTTTTAACATAAGTTGCATCAGGGGATCTGGTGAGGAGGAAATATTTTTATTAATTTTTTCCCTTATCAGCAAGAAGAATGTTGATTTCTTTTCATTTACATACTTTGCCTGCAGGTAGCAGAGCTGAGAATCATATAGTAGAAATTTTCCTTTTTGATTAATTTCTTTCCATGTGTTATGTTATTTCTTATATATAATTGATTTTAAGCTTTGCTCATAGCTGTACATCTATTTTTTATATCTGCACCTACTGCCATCCTTCAATCAAGAAAGTTGAAGGAAATTACCTGAATTTTGTTAAGTTTATTAAAAAAGAACCCTGTGAATATTTAAATTGAGTTTTGAAATGCTAATGCAGGAAAGATATTAGAGAATTTTAATGGTGGGTTTAATCTGACCCACATACTACTGTGGAAAAAGGTCACATTTTATTCAAATTGTTTCTTTACAATAAAAAGAAACTGATTTTGTAAAAATTAATTAATATTCTTTACTATTAGTTCTTTGGCCACTATGGTAGATGACTGCATTGTCAGTTTGCATATATATTTTCAAGGCACTAAGTAGTTCTGAGCTTTCAATTCCACTTCTTGAAACACTACACAAGATCCCAGAAGAATTAACAGATGACAAACATTACTTAACTTGTTCATAAAGCTTTATAAGTACCAACAAATGACAGAAAAGATGAAACAATCATCTATCCAATTTAAAGGATGAAAATGCCAGCATATATTGGTGCCATCTTTTCTCAAACTAATGCATTTCTAGAGAATAGCTTCTGTTTTAAGGCAATCTGGCTTTAACTGAAGCATAGCTTGTTATTGAGTGAAATTAGTGGCAGTGCTGGAATTCAAATTCAGAAGGTCTAGTATCCTAGGTCATTTACTTAGTTCCTTCATTTAGCCATATTGACTAGACACCTAGCTCAGTGTGGGAAGGGCATGTGTCTACCAACTCCGTTATATTATACACCCCCGCAAATGCCTAATACTGTGCTTTTCACACAGTAAGCACTGAATAGATATGATATATTGATTACTGTATTCAGAACACTCTGCTAAGCACCTGAGGCATAGAGAGACGCAGCATGCCCTAGTGGAAAGAGCATGGCTTAGGAGTCAGAAGATGTGGGTTCTAATCCCTGCTCCACCACTTGTCTGCTGTGTGACCTTGGGCAAGTCACTTAACTTCTCTATGCTTCAGTTACCTCATCTGTAAAAGAGAGATTAAAAGTGTGAGCCCCATGTGGGACAAACTGATTACCCTATATCTATCTCAGCACTTAGAACAGTGATTGGCACATAGTAAGCACTTAAATACGTAATAATCATTATTAGCGTGGCTTAGTGGAAAGAGCATGGGCTTGGGAGTCAGAGTTTGTGAGTTCTAATCCCGGCTCCACCACTTGTCAGCTGTGTGACCTTGGGCAAATCACTTCACTTCTCTGTGCCTGTTACCTCATCTGTAAAATGGGGATGAAGACTGTGCACCCTACATGGGACAACCTGATTACCTTGTATTTCCCCCAGCGCTTAGAACAGTGCTTGGCACATAGTAAGTACTTAACAAACACCAACATTATTATTATTATAAAACAAAAATATATGACATGGGCTCTGCCCTTAAGTTTACAATCTATTGAGACAGTGGCACGCATGTGCATGCACACGCGCACACACACAGACACAATCTGTCTATCTCACTAGACTGTAAGCTCAAAGACTGAGTCCATACCATTTATTACATTTTTACATGGAGTACATAAATTGATATAGCAATGTAACTATACACAAACAATAAAATGTTCTAATTAGATTTGTGTTCTTATACAAGATGTTCTTAATTTTAAAAGTGCTTTAGAGAAGCAGCATGGTTCAGGGGACGAGCACTGTCCTGGGACTTGAGTTCAAATCCTGGATCTACCAATTACCTGCTGGTTAATCTTGGGCAAGTCCTCAATAACATTTCTGTAGCCCAGTTTCCTCATCTATAAAATGGGGATTCAAACCTCTCTTCCCTCTCTTTTAAACTGTGGGCTCCATGTGAGAAAGGGACTGTGTCCAACCTGCCTTAGCTACCACAGAATTTAATTTAGTTCTTATCAATAATAATAACAACAACAATGATGAATATGATCTTTTCTAAGCACTTATGTGGCAGGCACTGTACTAAGCACTGGGGTGGCTACAAGCAGATCAGGTTGACACAGTCCCTGTCCCATATGTGGCTCCCAGTCCCCATTCCCATTTTACAGATGAGGGAACTGAGGCCCAGATAAGTGAAGTGACTTGACCAAGGTAACACAGCAGAAAAGTGGCAGAGTTGGGATTAGAACCCATGACCTTCCGACCCCCAGGCCCATACTCTATCCACTATGTTATGCTGCTGCACTTAAATACCATTATCACTGTTATCATTATTATTATAATTGCATGGTATCTTTCATATCTATTCTGCAAAAAAGCATCTTGTGCGAATAGATCTAAAGGTAGAGGAAATTGTAAATAATATTACCATTAAATTCAATAGTGCTATTACAAAAAAGCCCTGAAGATGAGTATTGTAATGGGAGAAGGTGTGGCTGATGAGACTGCAATGCTAATGAACAATAATAATAATAATAATGATGGCATTTGTTAAGCACGTACTATGTGCAGAGCACTGTTCTAAGCGCTGGGGGGGGATACAAGGTGATCAAGTTGTCCCATATGGGGCTCACAGTCTTCATCCCCATTTTACAGATGAGGTAACTGAGGCTCAGAGGAGTTAAGTGACTTGCCCAAGGTCACACAGCAGACATGTGGCAGAGTTGGGATTCGAAACCATGACCTCTGACTCCAAAGCCTGTGCTCTTTCCACTGAGCCACGAAGGTGACAATTAGTTGGGGAATGCCTCCAGGAAGAGGTAGCTCTCCAGAGGACCAGTCCTATGTCTTGCAGCATTTTATGAGATTAAGATAATTAATAACAGTATATTGTAACAAAAGAATCTGGTTTGGAAAAAGAAGAGTTAATGATTCTGACAGAGGATCAGACAGACTCCTGAATTATGTTCAATTAATCAATAGTACTTGAGTGCTTACTGTGTACAATACACAGTACTAAGCACTTGAGAGAGTACAATACAATAGAGTTGGTAGACATGATCCTTGCCCAGGAGTTTACAGTCTAGGAGAGGAAGAGGGAGAGAAAGACGGATATTTGGTAAAATTTTCTATATGGAGGAAATGTCAATACTAGGTAGAGTAATGGGCATGGAAGAGGAACTATGGACATATAAGAGGGACATCCTCCCTCTTCATATCCACTAGACAGTTACTCTCTCCAAATGCAATGCCTTATTGAAGGCACATCTCTCTCTCCAAATTCAATGCCTTATTGAAGGCACATCTCCTTCAAGTGGCCTTCCCTAAGCCCTCCTGTCCTCTTCTCCCACTCCCTTCTCCATCGCTGTGACTTGCTCCCTTTATTCACCCCCCACTCCTAGCCCCACAACACTTCGGTACATTTCTGTAATTTTATTTATTTATATTAATACCTGTTTATTCTCTAGACTGTAAGCTCATGGTGGTCAGGGAACGTATCTGTTATAGTGCTGCATTGTACTCTCCCATGTGTACAGAGAAGCAGCATGGCTCAGTGGAAAGAGCCTGGGCTTTGGAGTCAGAGATCACGGGTTCAAATCCCAGCTCCGCCAATTGTCAGCTGTGTGACTTTGGGCAAGTCACTTAGCTTCTCTGTGCCTCAGTTCCCTCATCTGTAAAATGGGGATTAAGATTGTGAGCCCCCTGTAGGACAACCTGATCATCTTGTAATTTCCCCAGCACTTAGAACAGTGCTTTGCACATAGTAAGTGCTTAATAAATGCCATTATTATTATTATTATTTCAGTGCATTGCACAAAGTAAGCACTCAAATATGACTGACAACTACTATCAGAGACCAACAGGCAAGTCCACTTTAAGGAGAAACAAAAAGGTTCACAACTGTGGTTAGCTCCTGTACAAAAGCTGGAGACTCAAGAAAAAAATAGCTATAATAGTAACTGTGGTATTTGCTATAATAATGATGGCATTTATTAAGCGCTTACTGTGCACCAAGTAGTGTCCTCAGCACTGGGGCAGATACAGGATAATCAGGTCCCACATAGGGCTCAAAGTCTAACTCGGAGGGAGAATAGAATTTTGAATCCCTATTTTGAAGATGAAGGAATTGAGGCACATAGAAGTTAAGTGACTTGCTCAAGGTCACACTGCAGGTAAGTGGTGGAGCCGGGATTAGAATCCAGGTCCTCACTCTACTAGTATAGGATGTCCCATGAGGTCTAGCATAAGGTGAGTTCAGGAGCAAAGGACTCAGGGACAAGTTAACCATTGGGCAATGCCAGAACAAAGGGCTAACAGGCTCCCCCAGGCTGAACAGCTGGTCCAGCCCTGATGCAGGAAATAAAGGAAGTCTTCAGACTTAAGACACACTTAGAGCTTGAAAACTGTATTTTTCACATAGGAACAATGTCAAGAATAGGGGATTAGTTCCTCCCAAGGCTCTACTGGATGTGTATAAAGTTAAAAATAACTTTAAGAGGACAAACCTAATTCACTTATTCATTTCTCAAAATAAGCTCTTGGGAGGGTCTGATTTGGGAAGCTTCCCCGGTTTGTCACTCCCTTTAAGGCAAGCAGACGAGCAGGCGGTGTGGAGGGTTTTCTTTCTGAAATCCCTTCAGCCAGGTATTTATTGGAGGCAGAAGGAGAAAATGATGGATAGCCCAGAAAAGTGGCAAGGAGCCAGACGTGGAGGGGTGTAAAGAGATAGGGAGTTAGGGCTAATAACCCTCCAGTAGTGGCTGGGAAGGAAGGAGGAGAGTGAGCATCCTTACAATGGCCCCTCCCTGTACCACCTTTGTCCAGTTTTGGCCTCCTGCCTTTCTCACCACAGAGACAGGAGAATTTAAGGGTTACTTACCAAATTCTGGCACTGTAGAAAACCCAAAAAGAGAGTAAATTCAAAGATATCAAGAAGTGCCTTCATTGCAACTCAGATGGTCATAAACTGAAGGCTTCCTGAATATGTATCTTATCTGTGTTGTGTTTAACTGTTGCTCCAATCCTATAGTCATATAGCACTATGCATTGTGTAGGTCTTAGTAAAAGCTGTCCTGGTATTTTGGAATAGTCTGTTTCCCTCTGTCCCCAGAGCTCCAGACACTGAGTCAGTAGCATTTTTTTTTAGTGCTTACTGTGTGCAGAACATTGTACTAAGTGCTTGGGAGAGTACAACAACAGAAGACAGACACATTCTCCACCCACAATGAGCTCACAGTCTAGAGATAAGCTTGCAATCCATTTCTCACCCTTTCTCTGTAGTTCGATTTCTTTTATTTTTATCTTAGTGAGGGATCAAATATATTTGTTGAGAGGAATTTTTAGGAATAAACCTAGGAAAAAGAGAGATTAAAGTCTTCTACCTTCAAGAATTGGCAATCTTTGTGTTTTTCAGACCATTCTTCTACCCATTACTGATGAGCCGCTTGGTATACACTTGCCAAAACTGTTGTTTTCAGATTGCAGGCATTTGCACAAAATGAGGTCTGGGAGTTCTTGTGTATTTTGGGAGTTCTTGCATGCAGGCCCAAGACCCCCTTCATCTTTAATAGAGTGATGCAACTCACAAAAGCAACATGTCCCAGCACCACCACCTTGAACCACATAGTCAAGGTGAGGATAGCTGCAGCAATCTGTTCCACTTTCCACAAATAGGTGTGGCACTCCTCCTGGAATTTGTCCAATTTGGCCCTCAGTTTGTGCTTGACACTGTAAATAATGATGAATATTCCCTCCAAGCCTGTACGGTCCTGCACACATGTTCTTTGCACATCCAGGAAAAAAAAAAACCACATAAACACACATACACACACATATACCCACAAAACTGGGCATTGCTGTTTTCCCTGCTTGTTTGTAATAATTTGAACTATGTGAAAATCTGCTAAATTTCACAGGGACTGGCCTCATTTTCTGAATTTCCATCCTAAAACAATGCAGACATTCTGCATCTGTTTTCAAAAGGAATACATTCCACAATCTCCTATGGCTAAAAGCAGGCAACATGAAGAGGGCAGGAATGGAGGGGTGGAAAAAAAAAAAGCAATATGTTTACCTGACTCTAATTGTAAAGTGTCTTGGGATCCATTTAAAAGGAAACTTTATAACCAATGTTATATATTGTCATTAAGCCACCATAAAGGTCTATCAAATTCAGTATTTGTGAACATCTCAAGAGAACCTGAAAAGCAACTCCCTATAAAACATATCTTCAGAAGCACGTTTACTTTATACTAGTGCATTAAAAGACTATCGAAAGACATACAAGCACTCAATACAGCTATTTTTTTTTAGCAACACACTTGCTCTTTGGAGAATTAAGTGAGCAGTAGGGTGCCAGAGATAACAAAGCAAGCTTATCCATGGGGTTCCAGTAGTCACAACCCAAAGGAAGCATCGAAAGGCTCTCTTATAAAGACTATATCATGAACCTTTGGTGACAGAGCCTTTCCTGAATAAAAGCAAACACCTTTACAGTCAGAAGTTATGGGGTCAGGCAAAAGGTGGAGAACTCACATAAATTAACTCTCTTTTCACGGTTCATGGTTCTCAAATCTTGGTATCCATAAACCCTTCACCTATTGCATTAAGACATTGTTCTATGCTCATTTGGAATAAGTGTCTGTGTAATTGCATATGGGGTGGAAAATGTGTTCATGGGTTTTTCTTTTCACCTGAGTAAAATTTGATTTTTAAAATGAAAAAAGAACACAGAAATGCATTTCAGATTACCTTCTCAAGATGACATCCTTGGATCTAAATGACTTCCATTTTCACAAAATTTTCAAATATGGTTAGTCAAGTACTTAACGGTTGCTGATATGTGCTGAAATCAGTTCTTTAAATTCACCCATAACTCTAATTGGGTTATGCTATGCTACTCATTGAAAAAAAAAATAAGAACAACTCACTTTGTTTAACCCAAAGAATTACTCTTCCAGACAGAGAGTGGTAAAGCAGCATTCAACTCCCTTTCAAACTTTGTCTCCTATCTGAAAATGTCTATCCAAGTTTCAGAGCAATGGGAGTTTAATAAGGCTTGGTGCACAACAACTTGAGCATTTAAATTTTTAAAAATTTTGGTTTCAGAGATAGGCAAAGCCAATGGATATTAATATATTAGAATCTTTCCTCTCAGAATATAAGTAGTAGTAGGCAGGGAAGTAGTTGTAAGGAGAAATATATGAATACTTTATTCCTCTGTCTCATCTATTATAGACAGGTTTTACCTTCCTGTTTTGGAAAACCATGCTCTGCACTTCCACTTTTAGGTGACTATAATCTGCATTCTTCTTCTCTGTCTGGAAGACTAAATGAGTCCCATGTCAATAGTGCTGCATGAATCCACTGCCAAAGTGCACTGCTTAGCAGGCCATTCTTCAACATTTTCCTTTCAGTGATTGCCCCATCATTCCCAATTCTCAAAGGGCACACAAAACCATTCTATTCTTCCTATTTAACTATAGTTCACATGACAAAGTACCTTGGGCCAAAGACCTGTCTTATCTCACACTTGACAGAGGCCCTCAAGTGACCAGAGGGGTATTTTCCAAGCATGGCTCAAAGCCCATTTTGGGGAAATAGAGCTGCTGAAGGATTCTACCCTTACTGGAAGGAGAAAGCCAGAGTTTCCAGAATGGTAAGCTAACAAACCCTGACTCCTACTTCTAAAGCATTGACCTTGACTGTGCTTTTCCTATAACACACACAAACACACACACACACACACACACCCCTCACATATTCACTGATGGTGAAGCTCATCTATGAAAACGTGTGCAGTTATAAAGGCCAATGTGGAATCAGCACTGCTGACCACACTGAACACACGGAAAAGTTGTGCCTTGTTGTATTGTTGTACTTTATGTTTGTGGCACCTAGTACTGTTTAACCTTTTGCCTCCATTTCTGTCCACTTAAGGCTTTCTTCAAAGACAGCTACTGCTTTCTTGATGGCAGAGAACCTGGCAGTGCTATCCTCAACATTTTTCAATTTTCAGCTGTAATGTAGCATAATCAGTGGCTGTTTTACCATGTCCTAAAAATGCTTCCCCTGCCACTCTTGCTTTCCTTTTTCAAAATCCAGATTTTCATACAGCTACTTACCAATGATGGAATAATACATAGGGAAATAAAGAGAATCAAGCTCATCATTTGGGAGACTGTCGAACACAGTGTGGTAACAGTGTATCAGGTGCCGATCAAACTGAAGGTTTAAAGAGCTGGAGTGTGGTTCAAACTTCCCTATGGCTGGGAGGCCTGGACCACACCCAATGTCATATCCAGTTCTTGAGCAGTTCTGCCAGTGTCACTTATGGGCCATATTCAATTCTAAGTGATAAGATCACAAAGTCCTGGAACATAGTCTCCAAAGCTATATTCACCTTAACACAACTGCTCTGGATGGAACATGTCATCAATCGATGTCGTATTCATTGAGCACTTACTGTGAGCAAAGTACTGTACTAAGTGCTTGGGAGAGTATGACACAAATACACTGTGGGCAGAGAATGTGTCTACATATTGTTATATTGTACTCTTCCAGGCACTTAGTACAGTGTTTTGCACACAGTAAATGCTCAATAAATCCAACTGGATGAATTGAATAAATCATTCCCTACACACCAAGGGCAAAGCTCATCACTTTAAAAATCCATCGTACATCAGCATCTGGAATACTCTGTTTTTGGTCACCTTATCAGTCAATCAATGGTACTCATTGAGAACTTTTGTGTGCAGAGCATGGTATTATGCCCGTAGGAGAATACAATATGACAGTGATTGTAAACATATTCCCAGCCCACAGTGAGCTTACAGTTCTACTATCTAGGAAGGACAAAGAAGAACAGAAGATAATAAGGAACAGAGCAACCAAATTATCAGAGGAAAAAGGCAGCATCCTTATGAGGATCAATCAATCATTTAACGGCATTTACTGAGCACTTACTATGTGCAGAGCATTGCACTAAGTACCTGGGAGAGTACAATACAGCAGAATTAGCACAGTCCCTGCCCCTTACAAATTTACAATCTAGAGGTTTATCTTGAAAATATTAGTAATCTCTGGTCTGAGAGAAAAAAAAAAAAAAAGGAAGGGAGTTTCCAAAGAATATGCTTTGGATTACATAGAATTCTTGGTCATCAAATCCTTTTTCTATGAAGGTATCTTAAAAGATTTAAAATGATAGATTCTAAAACAAATGAAAAAACACATGTAAATAGGTGACAAGAATGTGGAATTCATTACAGGATGTCAGGCCAAAAATATCACTAGATTTAAAAATGTTTGGATAAACTTTATGAATGAGAATTCAGTTTGGAATTAACAGAGGAAATATTAAATTGTCGATGAGGCCAACCTTTACTCAACTGGCTCCAAGTATCAATCAAGCAATAAAATGTGAGCTTTTACTTTGTACAGACTTGGGAGAGGATAGTAAAATAGTAGACACAATACTTACTCTCAAGGTGCTTATGGGATCCTGTTGCCATTGTCAGGGTCAACACACCAAGGTGGAGACCCAGAAATGGCAATTGTTTGGTTTCTCCATCTATCCTTCTCCTTGGCTCTCATCTCTTCCCTGATCAAGAATACCTCCTCTCCCTACTGTGAGCAAACAAATCAGCCTTCTTTATTTTGATTTTTTCATGGATCCTCTACTTTCTAGACTGAAAGTTCATTGTGGGTGGGGAATGTGTCTACCAACTCATCAAGGGTGGCTCACAGCCAACTGATTTGGAGGGGAAGGGGAAAGGATGGAGGAGAACTCTCTTTGTATGGGGTCAGCCACCAGGAGATTGGGACTTGGATTCCCAAGGACAGGTGGCAGACAAGCTTTCCTAGCCAGGAAAATATAGAGGTATACATAGAATTTTGACAAAAACAAATGCTCAGGGAAAAGTGACTATATTCATTTGGGCAGGTGGGCAACACTCGGCAGGGCAGACACCCATTTAAAGTGCCACCAAGAGCCAAATGTAGTAAATATAACCATTAAATTGTCAGTTTTCAAGACTTCTTTTAGTAAGAGAACACATTCAAAAGTTTAAATTATCAAAGGAATCAGAACATTACTAATAGCAAGCTAAGATGTGAAACAAGAAACAATACTGGGAAACAAGAAAAATGACTTTCTATAATTCATGTCACCAGCCATACAATTACTAAACATTCAAGTTCAAATATGACGCTTTCACATGTTTATAGTTGTAAAGGAGTTATATAAATTACATGAAGGTAATATAAGACAATAATATAAGACATTTTTATCATTCTTGAAAGGTCTGTGTCAACTAATGGTGATGGTTTTTGATAATCATTTTCACTCTGAAATCCTTAGTGCTACAACTGGGGTTCAAGAGGCTTTACCACAGTGAGTGAGAGGAATGTGATCTGCAGAAGAACAGTAGAGACCTCTAGACTGTAAGCTCGTTGTGGGAATTTGTTGTTGTACTGTACTCTCCCAAGTACTTAGTACAGTGCTTTGCACAGAGTAAGGGCTCAATAAATATGATTGAATGAATGAATGAACCCAATGCATCATGAAGACACACAAACGCAAAAATGAAATTAGAAAGCGCAGGTAGTCTGACCTAAACTGGCTTAGATAAGTTTTTTTCATGGTTTAGATTATAGCAACAATTTATTATTTTGTGGGGTTTTTGCATTATTTCTTTGGTAATCAGTAATTAGTACCAACATTTATGTATAATCATAATTTCAACTGAATACCTTATGTCAGAAGCAACATTTAATTGCTGCATAATTAATAATACAAATTATTCAACATAGGGCTGCTAGGAATTTTTTGTAGTAAGGGAGCATAGTTGACTTTCCTACAGCCATTGAAATGTGATAATTAGCCTTTTTCTCACAGCAGCTTTCAGGTTTGGCTGGATGGACCCTTTAAGAGGCTGTTGTGTTGTCAGGGAATATTCTCAAAAGCCTTTCTAGTATCTTCAGAATGTACATGCAGAATGTAAAGGTGAGGCAGACACACGAACCCCAAATCGGTATGATAAATCAACTAGTGCTGTAAAGTTAAGGCGAGCTGAATTTCCCACTTTTTCTTCCATGCCAAAAAGCATCTGTTGAGGTTAGTACGCAAAGCCAGGTTCTATCCTCCACTGAACCTCTTGTTTCTTTTTCCATTCAGTTGCCCTACAGCCCTATAACCACAAATGCTTTCTACAAAAGTCATAACTCAGAATCCAGTTTAGCAATAAGACACTGGAACTCTGGAACTTCAAGCCTTAAGGTTCTATTTGGGACAGATGCAAACACAGTACATAGATATCACCCTTTAGAATCAGTTTTGGAAATGGACAGTGAATAGCATATTGGTCTCTGATCCTTTACATTTTTTTTCCAAAGATAATGTTCTAAGTCAGAAAAAGAAACCTAAAGAAACCCTCCTAGAAACCTTCAGTGGAAAGAACACGGGCCTGGGAGTCAGAGGTCATGGGTTCTAAGTCCGGCTCTGTGGCTTGCAGCTGTGTGATTTTGGGCAAGTCACAATATTTCCCTGGGCCTCAGTTACCTCATCTGCAAAATGGAGATTAAGACTGTGAGCCCCAAATGGGACAATCTGATCACCTTGCATCCCCCCCAGCAGTGCTTTGTACATAGTAAGCGCCTAACAAATGCCATCATTATTATCATTATTTGCAATATCAGGGTCTACGGGCAAGACTGAGCTTAATTAGAATGAGGCCAACAAATCATTTTTTTCCAGAATGGGCCACTCAGTGTGACATGAAGGAAAAAGAGCAGTCGGAGGATGAGGAGACAATCTTGATACAAATTGATTAACAGTCTTTTAGACTGTGAGCCCACTGTTGGGTAGGGACTGTCTCTATATGTTGCCAACTTGTACTTCCCAAGCGCTTAGTACAGTGATCTGCACACAGTATGCGCTCAATAAATACGATTGATTAACAGTTAAACAGCATGAAAGCCAGCTTAAAAATGAGGAAAAATAGGTAGTTTTTGTAGTCGGATTAAAGTAATTAAACAATGGGCATAACTAGATTGCAAGTCCCTGGTGGGATACGGACTGTGTCATACTTGTATGACTTGTTTTTCTTGAATCGATCTAGGGTGTTCAATATTGGCACTTTCCAAAATCATATCCTAAGACTCATGTGGTATCACACATGCTACTTCAGCATGCACTCTGGAGTGATGACATGACATAACAATAATAAAGATAATAATAATGGTATTTCTTAGGAAGTTAGAATGTTCCAGGCACTGTGTTAAGGGCTGGGGTGGATACAAAAACCTGAGGCCCAGGATGGCTGAGACCCAGAGAGGTGAAGTGACTTGTCCAATGTCACACAGCAGATGTAAGGCAGAGCTGGAATAATAGCCCAGGTCCTTTTGACTCTCAAGCCCATGCTCTATCCACTAAACCACTCTGCTTCTGCTATTGTATGGAAGGCCACCCAATTCAGCTTGAATTAGTCTGAACCTAGAGTATTTTCTTGGAGTACCCTAACCCACAACTATAAAAGAGCCTTTGTGTTTCACTTCCAGATCTCATGAAGTCTGGTGCTGCAGCCAGGCTGCAGAACTCAGAGGCATGACACCTGACATCGAAGATAAAATTAAGGGGACAGAAAAGTGCCCAGTGTCATACTAGAATCAAAGAGGGGAGAGGCTCTTCAGGACAGCTGAAACCCAGTCTGTCCCATATAATATCAGACCGCTGGCCACAGCATGCATATTCCTCATTTTTCTAAAACACTCTTCTAGGCATGCCTACCCACTCCTCCATAACTTCCAATGGTTGCCCATTCCTTTCCTGATCAAGCAAAAGTTCCTGATAATCAGCTTTAAAGCACTCAATCTGCCCCTCAACAATTTGTCTCACTCCTCTCCACTACACTCTAGCTCGCATCTTCATTACTCTAATGCAAAACATCTATTGACCCTCTAGCTCACCTCCCTCACTAATATCTTTATGATCATGCCTTCCCTTCTTGTTGGAACTCAATCCAGCAGACCACTAGTCTTCCCATCATCAAGTCTCTTTGCAAATCACATCTTCTCTAGGAAGCCTTCTAGGATTAATCTCTTATTTTCCTACTCTATCTCCCCCAGACTGCTACTTCAGCCCTTCCCCATCACCTAAGCACTTACTCACACATTCTCCACCTCCCCTTTGCATTTATGCACATATCTGCATATTCTATTGTTTACTCTTACCCCTAAGTTATTTGCACAGAGTGAGCACTAAATACAACAGTAACAATAATGATAATGGCACTGAAACCATTAGTCTCCAGAGACCTATAACAACATGCCCTGTTGTTTCAAATTTTTAACTCCTTTCCTCCAGCCTGCCATCTCTTGCTGCTAGTAATCTTGCTAAGGACTTTATTGAAAAAATTGAAATCAACAGGAGGGAGCACCCTAAAATCTCCTTTGCTCCTCTCCAGTGACTCTGTCCTCCTGCCTACTCTTTAACTCTCCCATCTTTCCTAGATGTGTCTCAGATCTCTTGCCTGTGAGCCCGTTGTTGGGTAGGGACCATCTATGTTGCTGACTTGTACTTCCCAAGTGCTTAGTACAATGCTCTGCACACAGTAAGCACTCAATACGATTGGATGAATGAATCTCTTGCCTCCTCTCAAATTCTTCTTCCTCCACTTGCACCTCTGACTCCATCCCTTTGTACCTTTTCACACTTGCTTCCTTATTTCTCCATTCATGTCCTTAATCTTCAACCATTCACTTTCCAGTAGCTCCCCCATTGCTTTCAAACCCAACCAAGTATCCCCTATCCTAACAAAACCTTGACCCCCTGGTACCCTCCAGTTAATACCCCATCTCCCTCCTATTATACCTCTTCAAACTCCTTGAGCGAGTTATCTACACCCACAACCTCCACATTCTTTCCTCCAACTACCTTCTTGACCACTTCCATTCTGGCTTCCGCCCCTTCACTCAACGGAAACTGCCCTACGGTAAGTAGTAGTCTTCTTCTTGCCAAATCCAATGATCTCCACTCCATCTTAATCTTCCTTGACCTCTCGGCTGCCTTCAACACTGTGAACCATGCCTTCTCCTGGAAATATCTATACTTGGCTTCACTGACAGTATTCTGATTCTCTTCCCGTCTCTCTGGCCACTTAGTCTCTTTTGCAGGCTCCCCCTGTGCCTCCCACCCTCTAATTGAGGGCGGGGGGGGGGAAATCCCTCAAGGTTCAGTTCTGTGTCTCCTATTTTCCATCTGCACCCATTCCCTTGGATACCTCATTTGTTCCCATGGCTTCAACTACTATCTCTATATGGTTGATTCCCAAATCTACCTCTCCAGCCCTGATTTCTTTCCTCTCTGCAGTCTTGCATTTCGTCCTGCCTTAAGGACATCCCTACTTGTATGTCCCACTGATGCCTCAAAAACTTAATATGTTCAAAACAAATCTCTTAATCTTTCCACCCAAACCCTGTCCTCCCACCAGATTTCCCATCACTGTAGACAATACCCTCCCTGTCTCTGAACCCCGTAACCTTAGCTTTAGTCTCAACTCATTCCTCTCATTCCAACCATATATTTTGTCACTAAATCCTGTCAGTTCTATCTTCATGTTTATAAATCCACCCTTTCCTCTTCATCCAAACTGCTACTAGTGCTTCAAGCACTTATAAACCACTTTGACTACTGTATCAACCTCTTTACTGACCTATCTGCCTTCCGTCTCTCCACACTCCAGTATTTACTTCATCTTTTGATCATTTAAAAATTCAGTCCACTTTCTCCCCACACCTCAAGAACTGCCAGTGACCACCCATCTACCTCCATATTAAATTGAAATTTCTTACCACTGGCTTTAAAACACTCAATCAGCTCAACTCCTCCTATACTACCTAATGATTACCTATTAAAACCCGGCCTGCACATTTTGCCACTCTATCCCCAACATACTCACAGAAACTCCATCTCCTCTGTCTTGTCACTGACCTCTTTCCCAAGTCCTCCCTGTGAGCTGGAACTTCCTCCCCTTTCATATACAGCAGATCACCACTATCCCTGCCTTCCAAGCCTTAGTAAAAATATCCTCCTCCAAGAGCCTTTGCTTATTAAACCCTCATTTCCCCAACTCCCTCTCACTTATGTGTCACAACGTACTTGGATATGTACACTTTAAGCACCATATTTCCACCCTACCTACAGCACTTCTGTGCAAATCCGTAATTTTAATGCCCATTTCTCTAGAGTGTAAATTACTTGTGGACAGAAAACATGTCTACCAACCCTGTTGTATTTTACTCTTCCAAGCTACGTAAATACCACTGATTAACTGACTGATCACAAATCTAAAGGAAAACGGTTATTTGTATATTGTATTATTTGTGTACTGTATTCACAACATTGCTTTGTTTCCTTGCCCATAATCAGATTGGTCACTATAAATTTCATCAACTTTTTTTTTATTTAAACACTATGTAAGAGTCTTCCCTGCTGAATTACTTTTGCAGAATTACTCCGTAAAAGTACAGATTTTCTGGACTTCTCAGGAATTTTCCTGTCAAAGATACACAATCCCAACACATTTCTCCTTTTGTTTAAGTAAATGGAATATTTAGCAGTTTTATTTTGTTATAAGAATTATATAGAGATGACTCATAAGACTCAGAATTATTTTGGGATAGCAAAGCTAACAGGAAGAAGGGACAGAGTTAGGTGGTCATGGGTTCTAATCCTGGCTCCACCACATGTCTGTTGCGTGACCTTGGGCAAGTCACTACACTTCTGTTACCTCATCTGTAAAATGGGGATTGATACTGTTAGTCCCACATGGAACAGGGATTTTGTCCAACCTGATTTGCCTGTATCCACCCCAGCACTTAGTACAGTGTTTGGTGCATAATAAGCATTTAACTACCACAATCATTAATAAGGGATCTATCTTTAAAACAATAATCCAAATCCTGGGAATATTTAGCACTGCTTCCTGAATTTAATCAAATGCAATAAAATTAGGTAATTCATTCTGTGGCTCTGTCAATCAATAAACTTTCCATAATTATGTGTTCTCCAAATAAGCAACTACTTGCTTTGTTTCTAGAGATCAGAGAGCAGAAGAGTTTTGAAGAGCACTGACAATATCTACTTTCAAAATATACCACTGTAACATGGTGACTCAAGCAACTTTAATAATAACAATCATTGTGGTATTTAAGTGCTTACCATGACAGGCACCATACTAAGCACTGGGGTGAATATAAGGAAATGGGGTTGGACAAAGTCCCTGACCATCATGGTGCTCATAGTATTAATCTTCATTTTACAGGTGAGGTGAATGAGGCCCAGAGAAGTTAAGCGACTTGCCCAAGGCCACACAGCATACAAGGGGTGGAGGGAGGATTGGAAGCTATGACCTTCTGACTCCATGACCTATGCTGTATCCACTACACCATGCTGCGTCCTTCTCCTATAAACGAAGAAGCATCACAATCCTAACTGGAGCGAGGAAGATAGCTACAGAATCAAAGTCATGAGAGAAGCTGAGCTGGGGAAGTATTGGACAAACAAATAGACAGGAAAGCTTTGTGGGACATTCTTCCCAACTCTTATGTCGTGTCATGGAGCTGTGCAATTGCTATAGGCTGGATCAGACCCAACAGAAACAAACTGGCAGTGACTTGCCTTCCACAGGGCCGTTTTATTTATGTCTTCTATCGAATTACCAAGTTTCTGTGACAGATACCGACCGAGAGGTTTAAACGGGAGAAGAAGCAGAGGGAACTGTTAACGCATATGCTGGATTCCAAAGGCTCAAAAGTGATCATAAATATTAACACCTCGGAAGTGTCACTCACTGTCCTTCATGTCACCAACAGATTCTAAAATCTGCAAAATAGAAATCTACTACTCAAAGCACACCCATATAGTGCCGCACCTTTTAATTGGTTTTATTGCCTCAAGGGTGGAAAAGGGCATGTTCCTCACTGTCTGCGAGAAAGAGAAAAGTGCCAAGTTAATACTAATGGGAATTGTGTGGCTAATACTCCACACTCTGCAATGTGTGTGCCTAGGAATTACCAACTTCTGCCAAGAGCCATAATAATATGTATCCCAGAGGGGATGTCTTAGTGGTTTAAAAATTGGGTTCAAAATACTTAGACTCCCAGGAACTGGAGTAGTAACTCTGAACTTTATGAAAACACGGTATAATACAATGCTGAGGCAAGTACGCTATAGCTAGCTCAAACAAAACTTGAGAACCACGGTTCTTCTCAAAGACTATTCAAAGTACAATACTGAAAAGCATTTTAGAAAGGCAACACACTTACTAATAGGGTAGTAAAATGTGAATAATTATGATAATATGCAATATACTTCCTACTTAGACTGTGAGCCCCTTTTGGGACTTACATTTTATTTACCCCAGCCCTAAGTAGAATATTTGGCACATAAGTGCTTAACAGAAACCACAATTATTACTATTACTATTATTATTCTCTTGCCTGGTTTATGTTTCTCCTGATGTCCATTTTGAAGGGTAACTGCTTTTATTTCATTTTGATTCTACTTGACTAAGACAAACCTGTAACCAACCAAATACTAGAATCTTCCAGAAATGATAGTGTAGGCTCCCCAGACAACAAAAGAATAAAAAAGATCATTAAGTAATTCTTAGCACAAATTGGTTAAATTCCTGTAATCTGTGACTACCTCTTTTAATGTGGACAATTACAAGCAAAGAGAAGAGGACCAGAAAGCCAGTTCTGCTAAGACATACTCCCACACCAACACAGGGAGTAGTCATCGCCTACAGCTGTCCTACCCAGTAGTTGTGGAAAAACAGTAGCAGCTGCTAGAGACAAAGATTTGGATCTGGGCTTCCCTCCATCCCATCAGCCTGGTTGTGTGTTTGTCCATAGGATTGAAAACTCTAATTGGCAATGAATCCATGACTACAGGAACTGTCAATTGGTAAAAGGAGTATTCAGAAACTCACCACTAGGCTATACATATTTGATAAGAAAATTCCAGAAATTTAGGCAATGGAAATTTACTTTCATTAAACGGTGGCTGATTAAATAAGTTGCATTTATGCAGAGAACTGCTGCTTGATTCTTTTCTCACTTAGACTTGCCAGGCCTTCTACGCAGCTTTCTTAAGAAAAAATGGATACTTTCCACAGATCTCATTATTTGCACATAACTTTGTGTCTGCATATAAAAGCATACAAGACAATATAATCTGTTCAAAATTGTTACAGTGAGTTGTGAGTACTCTGTGCTTAAGTGGTAAGGAGGTAATGAGGTGGCAAGAGGGGGGGCTATATCATGGGGAGATTAGAAATTTGTGAGGGAAGGTCTCCTGGAGGAGATGTAGCTTCAAAGAACCTTTGAAGAACGGCGAGTTATGGTCTGCTCCATATGAAGGTAAGTTCCAAGGATAAAGAAATGACAAGAATTCAGCAAGGGAAGTGTTGAGAATAAAGTATAGTGAGTAGACAAGTTTATAAGCAAAAGTAACAATAAATTAATGGTATTTGAGTGCTTACTAAGTGCAGAACACTGTACTAAGCATTTGGGAGAGTACAATACAAAAGAATTAGCACAAATGTTTGGAATCTATAAAATATTTACTATGTCCCAAGCACTATGCTAAGTGCTGGAATAGATACAATATAATCAGCAAGTCACTTACATTTTCTATGCCTCAGTTCCCACATCTGCAAAATAGGGATTTAATACCTGCTTTCCCTCAGACTGTTCCCCATGTGTGACAAGGACTGCATCCAACTTACAAACGTGTCTATCTACTCCAGTGCTTATTACAGTGCTAGGCATTTAGTAAGTACCTAACAAATACTATATTACTGTTTATAATAATAGTAATAATAATAATAATCAGTTCACACAGAGTCCTTATCCCATAAGGGGCTCACATTATAAAGAGGAAGAACAGTTATTTAATCCCCATTTCACAGTTGAAGAAACTGAGGCACAGAGAATTTAAGTGACTTTCCCATGGTCACAGAGTAGGCAGGCAGCATAGATGGGATTAGAACTCAGGTCTCCTGACTCCCAATCCTGTGGTCTTTCCAGTAGTACCACACTGCTTTTCAAGGAGTGATATGGAGTGTAGTAAGAAAAAAATGTATAAGTAGAGATAGGGAGACAGCTGTCTGAATGGCTTAAACCCAGTGGTCAAAAGTTTCTGCTTCATGCAGAAAGAAACAAGAAATCATTGGAAGTTTCTGATGAGTGGGGTGATGTGTGTAGAATCATAGAAAAATGATCCTGATAGTGGAGACACATGGATTGGAGAGAAGAAAAACTGGAGATCAGAGAGAAGATTGATGAAATGGTCAAGCCAAGATATTATGAATATTGGACCAATATGGTAGCCTTTTGGTTGGAGAGGAAGGAGTCAATTCTAGGAATGCTTTGAACAGAGAACCACATGATTTGTTGACAGACCGCATATAGAGACTGAATGAGATGGAGTCAAAGATACTATCAAGGCTGTGGGCTCCAAAGATTTGAGAGGATAGTGATTTTGTCTACTGTGAAATTAAGGGTAAGGAGAGTATTTGGGAAGAAAGTTGTGGAATTCAGGTTGGGACATATTGAGCTTGAGGTGCTGGCAGGACAGTCATGTAGACAGTTGGCGGCAGGAGGAAATCTGAGAGATACAGCCTGTGTTTTACTTGCTGGACAGAATGAATAAACCCTTGGCTCATTTTTGAAAACTACAGAGCAAATTATCCAGCAAAAGCAAAGATCATCATCCTGACCCTTTCTTCAGATTTTTATTGCAACTGAGGTAATTGATCCTGACAGAACAAAGAAGATATTCTTACAACCATAAAAATCAGTTTGCTGCCACCAATATAACTGAAAACGTTACCTCTAATGGATTATAGAGCCTTCTAATAAGGTTTGATACCTAACTCTACCTATACTCTGAATCATGATGGCAAAAAGCCCCTTTTAATTAAGAAGATGGATTTGTTGGTTTCACGGTTCAGGCTGGTGCTTTTTTTTCCCCCAAAACCCATTAGCATCTACATTCCTCTCTTTTATACTCTTTAAAGCACATTTTTAACTGTCATGTCCTTTAAATTTTACAGCAGTGTATTATTTCAAAAGTTTATATCACTTGTGTCAATATAAATGTCTCCAATTTTAATCAGATCCTTCCAACAAAATAATATTGTTAAAGATGATTGTCTTGTGAAAAAAGTAGTAGAGATAAATTTTACTTAAAAATAAAAATGGAGTAACACAAAGTTAAGCCTCAAACCAGATTTCTCATACAAAGTGCTGCAGCATGCATTTTTTTCACATTTAGTACTAATATGTTGCAACGAACTTCAGATACCATCTGACCTTAGACTGCAATATCTTCAAATTGAAGGACAACTATGTACACTTAGAACAATGCTTTGCACATAGTAAGCACTTAATGAATGCCATCATTATTATTATTATGATTACACTGAAGCAAAGTGATTCAAACCAAGATTTTTTTTCTATGGCATTTGTTAAGAGAAGCTGCGTGGCTTAGTGGAAAGAACACGGGGGATTGGGCATCAGAAGTTGTGGGTTCTAATCCCGGCTCTGACATTTATCAGCTCTGTGACTTTGGGCAAGTCATTTCACTTCTCTTTGCTTCAGTTACCTCATCTGTAAAATGGCGATTAAGTCTTTGAGACCCAGGTGGGACAACCGGTTTACCTTGTATCTATCCCAGTGTTTAGAACAGTGCTTGACACATAGTAAGTGCTTACCAAATACCATCAGCATTAGTATTATTACTATGAATCAAGCACTATTCTAAATGTTGGGGTAGACACAGGTTTATCGTGTTGGCCCCAAACCCTACCCACACTCACTGACATTTTATCATGTTGGCCACAGTCCCTATCCCGCACTCACTGACATTTAGTAGTAGTTTCACGATGGATTGGTGCATTTAGTGCTTCAGCATGCTAATCAGGCAATATCCTTAAAGACGTTCAGGTAAACTAGTGGTTTATAGCAGCTCCCGAACAGTTGTCATCACAGTTTAAATTAAGAGGTGCCCCGATCTTCCCATGGGGGGCGGAGGGGGATGATACCAGGGAAGATGAAGATGGGACTTTACTAGAAAGTCAGGAAGAAGGGAGCCCGGCCAACAGTGGGGCCTATGTATAGGGGACAGCAATCGATCAGTAAATCATATTTATTGAGCACTTGCTGTGTGCAGAGCACTGTACTAAGCGCTTGGGAGAGTACAATAAACTTTCCATCAGGAATACAGGTTTCATCTGCTGGACTGTGAGGGTGGGCATAAACCAAAAGAGCTCTGTCCCAGACCCTTGGGAAGGACTGTGCCCAACTAGGGCATTTATAAGCACCAGAAGCAGCATGGTGTAGTGACTACAGCACGGGTCTGGGAGTCAGAAGGTCGTGGGTCCTAATCCCAGCTCCACCACTTGCCTTTTATGTGGCCTTGGACAAGTCGCTTTACTTCTCTGGGCCTCAGTTCCCTCACCTGTAAAATGGGGATTGAGACCTTGAGCCTTATGTGGGACAGGGACTGTGTCCAATCTGATTTACTTGTATCTACCTCAGCACTTAGTAAGCACATAGTAAGCAGTTAAATGCCATAATTAATATTATTATTATTATTTACCTCCAAGTAACCAGCCCCTGGACCTTCCACCCCTTTCCAAGGGACAGACATGTACATTTTCTTCCATTGGACCAGAAGGTCTAGACTGTGAGCCCGTTGTTGAGTAGGGACCATCTCTATATGTTGCCAACTTGTACTTCCGAAGCACTTAGTACAGTGCTGTGCATACAGTAAGCGCTCTATATGATTGAATGAATGAAAGGTGGGTGCAACCCGAGGCATCTCTGCCCTGGCTCCTAGGGAAGGATCATGATGTCAGAGAAGCAGAGTGGCTCAGTGGAAACAGTACGGGCTTTGGAGTCAGAGGCCATGGGTTCAAATCCCAGCTCCACCAGTTGTCAGCTGTGTGACCTTGGGCAAGTCACCTAACTTCTCTGTGCCTCAGTGACCTCATGTGTAAAAGACTGTGAGCCCCCCGTAGGACAACCTGATCACCTTGTAACCTCCCCAGCACTTAGAACAGTGCATTGAACATAGTAAGCACCTACTAAATGCCATCATTATTATTATTATGTCCCTCTGAGGGACTGAGAGCCTGCCTCAGCAGAGACAGAAAGACAAGGGTCTGTCAACCCATTCAATGACCCAGTCTCTAAAGTGGCGGCTAGAGCAAGATAGCCCTTCCATTCCCTCCACTCAAAGCAGGAAAGCACTTGTGGTTCATCACCAGACACCAGACCCTCTGGCCCCGGCATGGCTGGACGAAACGTGTGTATCAGGTTGGACTGCCCCCTTGAAGTTGGCTGGGACTGTGCTCCGGCTAGGGATGAAACGAGAAATCTCATATTTGTTATCTTTTTATTTAAAAATCCTACCAGAAATAAATACACCAGGGCTAGTAGCAGTCCAGGACAAAGGCATAGGGAATGCTATGGCTAGGGGCCTGCCCAGCAGGAGGTGGTGGCCTGCTCTCCGCTCCCAACTGGCCTCAGCTGCCCCAGAGTCTAGCCAGAACTGACCCAGCCAAGAACCAGCCCGGGACTCAGGACCAATGGGACTGGTTTCCACTCTGAGCCCACACCTGTGCCTCTACCCCAACTGCAAGGATGCAGGAGGGTGGTAGTTGCCTGACAGGGGTCAGATTGCATCATATGGCTAGCAGATATCAATCAGAAGAGACATGGCACCATGTTGGGTGGTAATTTATATATGGTATTTGTTAAGTGCTTGCTATGTGGCAAGCAGTGTACTAAGCTCAGGGTAATCAGGTTGGACATAGAAAATAGCAGAAATAGAACACCACAGATTCATTGATAAAATTCAGAATTGAAAGAACACTGGCAACTGGTAGGTAAGTCCAGGAGGTCAGAAAATAACTTCAGGGAGTTGGGTTTGCAAGTATGAAATGATAAACCTGAACACCCTCCGTAGGGGTTGCCTTGTCAAATTTCTGAAGCATTTACATACATATGTGGTAACCTGCGGTGAAGGTGAACACCAAGGATTTTTCCCAGGCTCAAAATATCTTGAGAGGGGGGAAAAAGGGAAGAGCAAAAGAGAAAAGGGAAAAGAAAAGGGGAGAGAATAAAAGAATGGGGGGTATTTGTCTCTACTGTGTGTTTGACGTAATCTGCTTCCATTACTCCTGGACTGATCTGAAGCCTCTGGTGAGGCACCAGAGCCGCTGTTTCTTTGGTGGAGGTGAAAGATGTCAGCTCAAGAAACTGATGCACAGTATTTAGATACCTGAAATAGCTCTGGAGCCCAGACACCAGCCCTATGAAGCTGGTCCAGGATCAAGTGACCCTGTAGCAGGATGGTGGTAAGGGAAATCTTGGTGGGTTCTGGGTCTGGGCCTGCTAGTAATGTAGAAAAATATCAAGCCACCATCTTGGCTAGACTTCCAGGCCCCTTCTGATATCAAGGGAGAAATGTACAAGCTTTATATGTGTCTAATCAGTCAAGTCCATGTACAGGGGACCCTAGTGAATGGCCCCTACCAACTCTATTGTACTCTCCCAAGCCCTTAGTTCAGAGTTCTGTACAAAGTGCTCAATAAATATCACTGAATGATTCCCATGCCTTATTCCAGCATTTCCAGTAGAACGATTTCAGGAAAGGTGGGATATGTTCAAATTAGCATTCATAGTGATCGACTCCAACTTCAGAAGTAGAGAGAGGATGACTGTAGATGCAGCATGCCAGTGGAAATAGCATGGGACTGGGAGTCAGAAGGACCTGGGTTCTGATCCCAGTTCTGCCACTTTGCTGTGTGACCTTGGGCAAGTTGCTTAACTTCTCTGTGTCTCAGGTATTTCATCTGTAAAATGGGATTAAGCCTGTGAGCCCCATGTGGGACAAGGGCTGTGTCCACCTTGATTAGCTTGTATCTACCCTAGTGCTTAGTACTGTGTTTAGTACTTACGGACACAGTAAGTACTTAACCAATACCAAAATGTGGAGAGTATCCTAAGGAGCATTACATAATTGATTATAATAATAAATACTATTATGGCATTTGTTAAGCAGCTACTA
Source organism: Tachyglossus aculeatus (assembly GCF_015852505.1). NCBI lineage: Eukaryota > Metazoa > Chordata > Mammalia > Monotremata > Tachyglossidae > Tachyglossus > Tachyglossus aculeatus. The sequence continues at coordinate 78,529,695 of NC_052069.1, forward strand.
TGTGACAAGCTCTGTACTAAGGCCTGGAGTAGATACAACATAATCAGATTGGACACAGCTTGTCCCCGATGGGGCCCACAGTTTAAGATGGGAGTACAGGTATTGATTCCTCTGAGGCCCAGAGAAGTTAAGTGATTTGCTCATAGTCACACATAAGACAAGTGGCAGAGCTAAGGATTAAAACCCAGATTCTCTGACTCCCAGACCTGTGTCCTTTCAACTAAGCCTTAAAGCTAGTCACAATTGCACAGGAACCCTAAGAGCGGGGTGGGGCGGGGGGAGAGAAATGAGATATTCTGAAAAATAGCTGGGAGTAAGTGTGCCAGAATACTGAAAATAAAAGGTGGTGGAAAAGGAGGGACAAAAATAACCACGGATGCACAGAAAGGCAAATCTGGCAATGGAGAAAGTGTCTCTAAATAAATCAATGATATTTATTGAGCACTTATTCTGTGAAGAATTTCAATTCCTTACCAAGTTGCTGGTTCCAGCTCAGAATGCCATTAAAGGAATCATAACTAAAATATTTTTTGACCTATGGGACATTAGCCTGCCGTATGCTTCCGTTTCATTTTTATTACTTATAAAACAAAAAAAAACTAATACAGAAATGTTGCAGAAAACGGAAATGTATATGAAACAAATCAAATCATTCAGTCTGATTCAGAAAAGGAACATATCAATATTGGAAGGGGGAAAAAGTAACATCTGCAAGCACAAGGGAAATGTACGACAAAATCATCTGAAAGTCAAATAATTGGAGACTGCGCCCAGACTGTGGACAGATGGAGTTCAGGCTTTCTGCAGTGGGCACAAGACGCTACCTTCTGGGGCCTCTCTCCTCCCACCGCCACCCCCTTATATTCACTCAAGCGAATTCCTGTGGGGGAAGGAGCAGGCAGCATTCCCAGATTTGACAAACACAATTCTAATAGGATGTGCAGTGACTTGTGTAGGAAAATCCCTGGAAACTCAGGGCTGTCATGGCAAGATCCAGACCTGCACCCGTCACACTCTTAAATGGCACTGGCTATGCACCAGCATCCATGAGGATGGACAAGGCTTCCACCACGCTGGCAAGAGCCAAAGACATGTGATCACCTACATCTGGGTACCCTGAACAGTGTAGTTTCCCCTCTCCAGGAGGTAAAATTGATTTCCCAGGGATTAACCAACATGTTCTACTTAGATCTGGTCTTTTGAGACAAAAGAATTAAATATATACTACTAAACTACATGAAACCCCAAGGGATCATGGGATATACTCAAGAATTCCTCACAAATGATTTTTAGATTTAAATAATAAACAGGCTGTATTTCCACATGAAATGCCTCACACATATCATGGTGCAGAAGTTCTATATACTGATGGAACAGTGAGTTAGCCAAGCCCTTCTGTCTGTCCCTACCTGAATACCTCTAAAATATTCAAACTAAGACCAAAAATGCATTTGTAAAATGTCCTGCAGTACTTGCTAAAATGATATTAGGTAGCTTCAGGGTATAAGTGGGCAGGAAATGTATCTTTTAGTGTTTTATTGTACTCTCCCAAGCGCTTAGTACAGTGCTCTGCACATAGTAAGCACTCAGTAAATACAAGTGAATGAAAGAATAAGGAATGCTATTTGTACATTCACAGTCGACAGACCATGACCTAGCCCTTTGGGTTTGAAACAGGCAATAGGAAAGACACCTGATGTCATCACAGGAGCAGAACCAATACCAATTCAGGGATTGGGCAACAGGACTAGTGTGAAGACACAGATGGATGCCATGAGAGATTTTGTCAACACAGGCTTTTTGCTAAGGATGGTGAACTGCCCAGATTACATACTTCAAAGGAATTGAGGAAAAGCCTTAAGGGGGTGGAAACCTAAAGGATAAAGCATGATCCAGCTAAATCTTGTGATTAGATTAGTAACTTGGACAAATTTGGTGGTCTACCTCAGAAAGATGTACTGGACCAGGGAGATATCAGTATTGCATGGCTGAATTTGATTTCCTGCTGCTCTTCAGATCCTTTACTGTTGCAAATGTGGTACCTGATTCCTGTTTACTATTTTCCTTAATACTTGAATTTTTGATTATAGAAAATATTTTATATCTTCTTATACATAATGAAAAGCAAATGTGTATAATGTTCTGGAAATGGCCAGCCCAAAGAAAAGGCACATTACTAAGAGAGGAGTTAGAATTCAAAAAAACACATCTAATCACAACTATCTGCCCTTTAAAGACCAGGGCCTGAGAGCAGAACACTTGCTTATTTCTGTGCAGTTGAGCAAGCTACAAAACTTTAATTCTCAACACAGGGGCTAGTAATTTATTCAAGAAATCTTGGGGCACTCTTGCTGGGAAGCATTTCCTGGAAATCAGTGTTAGCTGAGGACCTAAAGATTTTAATAAACCATAAATTATTTATGTTAATGTCTGTGCCCCACCTCTAGATTTTAAGTTCGTTGTGGACATGGAACGTGTCTACCAACTCCACTGTATTGTACTCCCCCAAGTTCTTAATATAGTGTTCTTCACACAGTAAATATTCACAGTCAACATTCAATAAACACCACTGAATGACTGACTGATTCAATAGTTTGAGATGGACACACTCCAGGTTGGTGTAAGGACTAAAACTGTTGACACGAAATGGGTGAGCCTTTACTGGGATTTCAGTGACAAAAACCTGAGTGTCACTGTCAAAACAACCAGGGGGAGCAGAATTTTTTCAGGACCTGAGAATTATTTGTGGAAAGTTTAATAAATGTCCAAAGGCAAGTGGCAAATCCTGTTCCAAAAGTATCAGCTTGCCCATAACATCGAGTATACATTCTCAAACACAACATCAAGGAAAACGCACATCACAGCGACAAGGTGTTACAACTTCTTGCAACTCACACAGATGAAAAGCTAAAAGATGAAACAAATTGCATCAATGGCTTAGAATAAAGTGGCACTATGTCTGAATTTCACAGTGTAATCAGTTATTCGGGAAATCACCAAGCATTTGTTGGTTGCCCACAAGTAATGAATAAGGATGAAAATCATCTTCACAGTAGCTATAAACCATGACAACAATTTTCAACATACCTCCTTTCAGAAAGGAAATGATTTCCTTTGAGCTATAGTCTAGGCTTAACAACCGGGTTCTGTAGAAAGACTTGGTCTATTCATTAAAGGAGAAATATTTCCTCTCTAGTGCTAAGTATCTAAATCTGGAAGGGAAGTCTTGTGAAAACATGAAACCTACTGAGGTTCTTATAAATACAATTTTTGAAACTCCAGTGAAGTATTTTTGGCATTTTAAAATCAAAAAGCAGTAATTGAATATAGTTTTGATATCAAGAAGATGAGACTTTCTCTTGTGCTATTTTTAGGATGCCTAATTTTCTACCCATTTATTAGGGTGTTATTTACATGCATAAACATAGACATGAATTATTAGAATTAGTGTACCAATAATTCATAAAGTATTTAGAAATTATTTAATTCAGTTGTGATAGTTGTTAAAATGTAACAAAATTGTCTCAATAGTAAAAACTACAAAATATTTTGGGAGAAAAGCAAATAAGCATAACAAGTTCAAAAATTTAGTCAGCTAATTTCTGTTGATGCCTTCGGTATTTTGTAGAAAAACTGTCAATTTCATGGGGAAACACTGTACATTTAGTTTCCTTTCTAGCAACGTGGATATTTTAGGTAGCCTTATTTGTCCACATAGAAGCCCTCCCTATTCCATTGGGAAGATGGTACAACATGATAGTGACCAATCACTGGGAAAATTCCATTTCCTGCCTTATAATAATACAAATAATTGTGGTATTTAAGCCCTTATGTGCCAATATTGTAATAATAATAATGATGCCATTTGTTAAGCACTTACTATGTGCAAAGCACTGTTCTAAGTGCTGGGGGGATACAAGGTGATCAGGTTGTCCCATGTGGGGCTCACAGTCTTAATCCCCATTTTACAGATGAGGTAACAGGCTCAGAGAAGTTAAGTGACTTGCCCATGACCTCTGACTCCCAAGCCCTTGCTCTGTCCACTGAGCCATGCTGCTTCTCTTATAAGCACTTGGGCACATATGTGTTTATTTGAAAATAATTCAGGCCATATCTTCCTTAACCCTCCCCTCCATCCTCAAAGCTTAATAATTGTGGTACTTGTTAATCACTTCCTATGTACTAAGAGTGGGGTTGATACAATGTCATCAGGTCCCATATGGGGCTCAGTATAACTAGGAGGGAGAACAGGTATTGAATCCCCATTATGCAGATGAGGGAAATGAGGCAATGAGAAATGAAGTGGCTTGTCCAAGGTCACACAGTGGGAAGTGGCGGAGTTGGGAATTGGAACCCAGGTCCTCAGATTCCCAAATCCATGCTCTTTCTAATAGGCCTTGCTGCTTCTCTACATTACCTTACCTCACTGACTTCCTATTACAACCCAGACTGCACACTTCACTCCAATGCCAACCTATTCATTTTTTAATTCATTCATTCATTCAATCGTATTTATTGAGCACCTACTGTGTGCAGAGCACTGTGCTAAGCGCTTGGGAAGTACAAGTCGGCTAGATAGAGATGGTCCCTAACCAACAACTGGGCTCACAGTCTAGAAGGGGGAGACAGATAACAAAACCAAACATGTGGACAGGTGTCAAGTCATCAGAATAAATAGAATTAAAGCTAAATGCACAGCAAACAAAATAGAATAAATATGTACAATATGTACAATTGTTAACAGCTCACTACGTCCCACACAGAGTGTGGTAGATAGAAGATAGGACACAGTGCATGATCCACATAAGGCTCTTGATCTTAATTCCCATTTTACAAATGAGGTAACAGACCCAGAGAAGCTAAGTAACTAGCCCAAGGTCGCAGAGCAAACAAGTGGTAAAGTTGATATTAGAACCCAAGTCCTCTGACTCCCAGACTTGTGCTCTTTCCACTATGCTAAGCTGCTTCCCAGATATACATTCAGTCTCAATCTCGTGTATCTCACCGCTGACAACCTTGAACCTTGCCCATACAGGACCTGGAATCCCATCTCTCTTCATATTAGATACTCTACCACTCTCCTCACATTCAAAAACCTTCTAAAGTCACATTTTCCCCAAGAAGACTTCAGTGACCAAGCTCTTCCCAATCCACCCTCCCTTCACAGTCAACTACACACTTGATTTGTATCACCTAAGTACTTTGATACTCACCCCAAGCCCACAACACTTATGTATATATCCTCATGCTCTCTCAATCAAATCAGTGGTACTTACTGAGCACTTACTGTGTGCAATCAATCGTATTTATTGAGCACTTACCGTGTGCAGAGCACTGTACTAAGCGCTTGGGAAGTACAAGTTGGCAACATATAAAGACCGTCCCTACCCAACAGTGGGCTCACAGTCTAGAAGGGGGAGACAGAGAACAAAACCAAACATATTAACAAAATAAAATAAATAGAATAAATATGTACAAGTAAAATAGAGTAATAAATATGTACAAACATATATACATATATACAGGTGCTGTGGGGAAGGGAAAGAGGTAAGACGGGGGGATGGAGAGGGGGACAAGGGGGAGAGGAAAGAGGGGGCTCAGTCTGCGAAGGCCTCCTGGAGGAAGTGAGCTCTCAGTAAGGCCTTGAAGGGAGGAAGAGAGCTAGCTTGGCGGATGGGCAGAGGGAGGGCATTCCAGGCCAGGGGGATGACGTGGGCCGGGGGTCGACGGCGGGACAGGCACGGTGAGGAGATTAGCGGCAGAGGAGCGGAGGGTGCGGATTGGGCTGTAGAAGGAGAGAAGGGAGGTGAGGTAGGAGGGGCCGAGGTGATGGACAGCCTTGAAGCCGAGGGTGAGGAGTTTCTGCCTGATGCGCAGATTGATTGGTAGCCACTGGAGATTTTTGAGGTGGGGAGTAACATGCCCAGAGCATTTCTAGACAAAGACAATCCGGGCAGCAGCATGAAGTATGGATTGAAGTGAGGAGAGACACGAGGATGAGAGATCAGAGAGGAGGCTGATGCAGTAGTCCAGACGGGATAGGATGAGAGCTTGAACTAGCAGGGTAGTGGTTTAGATGGAGAGGAAAGGGCGGATCTTGGCAATGTTGCGGAGCTGAGACCGGCGGGTTTTGGTGACAGCTTGGATGTGCAGGGTGAATGAGAGAGCGGAGTTGAGGATGACACCAAGTTTGCAGGCTTGTGAGATGGGAAGGATGGTAGTGCCATCAACAGTGATGGGACAGTCAGGGAGAGGGCAGGGTTTGGGAGGGAAGACAAGGAATTCAGTCTTGGACATGTTGAGTTTTAGGTGGCGGGCAGACATCCAGATGGAGATGTCCTGAAGGCAGGACATCTACTAAGAGATTAGGAGAGTACAATAGAGTTGATAAATATTTTCTCTGCCCGCAAGGTACTTACAGACTAGAAGGGAGAGAGATAGTAAGATGAATTATGGATATGTATATAAGTGTTGCAGGATTGACGGTGGGATGAATAGCTGGTGCTTAAAAGATATAGATCCTAACACACTGGTGACATAGAAAGGAGCGAAAGTAGGGGAACTGACAGCTTAGTCAAGGAAGGCCTCCTGGAATTGTGATTTTAATGAATTTTTATGTGACTATAAATCATTTATATTTACATCTGTCTCACCCTCTAGAAAGTAAACTTGCTGTGGTCAGAGAATGTGTCTACCAACTCTTGTATTGTACGCTCACAAGTGCTAGTACAGGGCTCTGCACACAGTAAGCACTCAATCAGTGCCATTGATTGGTTGATCAATAAGGCTTTGAAGACTTTTCTCCCCAAATATTTTGTAATATTCCTATTAAGAAGATTTTGGTATATTTTAACAACTCTCAAAACTGAGTCAAATAATTTCTACATACATTTTGAATTATTGGTATACTAATTCTAATATTTCATAAGTCTATGCTTCTACATATATGAAGGGGGAGGGAGTTTCACGGCAGTGGGAAAAAGAATAGAGGAGGTTGACAGCAAGATAGATGAACTCGAGAGTCAGTGAGTTGGTTGGTGTTAGAGAAGCAATGCTTGCAGCCTGGGTTGTCGTAGACTTTTTCCTTAATCTGAAATTTATTTTAATGTCTGTCTCCTAATGTAGACTAAGTTCCTTGTGGACAGAAATCATGTCTACCAACTCCAATGTATTGCTCTTTCTCAAGCACATAATTCACTGTTCTGCATAGAGTTAGGGCTCAACAAATAACACTGGTTGATTGATGCAGATCAGGAACAGTTCCCTTTCACATGGGACTTTCAGTCTAAGGAGGAGAAAAACAAACAAATATTTGATCTTCATTTTATAGATGAGGAAACCCAAGGAAATGTCAAACTCCCAAAGTATCTGGCATCAATGCAATTCACTCACAAACCTAAAATGTATTAGTGGCTTTGTCTATGCAAAGAATATTCTCCACTGTCACTTTTGATCCTGGAAAAAACACAAGTAGCATCACTTTTGGCTTCAGTTTTCCACTTCTAGTCTCTGTAAGGGTAAAATACAGTCTATGTGTGGTAACGCAGCCATGAGTTTCCAAAGATTCCACTGCATTTCTCTCCATTTAGAAAATGACTTCAGTGGCTGTACCAATGAAGATTTTAACTCAAAGATTTCAATTTGATGGGAATAACTAGTCTAAATTAGCCACATTATAATGCTAATTATGGCATTCTTAAGCATTTACTATGTGCCAAGCACTGCATTAGATACAAGGTTATCAGTTTGGACACAATCCCTGTCCCCCATGGAGCTTACAGTCTAGGAAGGAGGAAGTGGAATTTAATCCTCATTTTACAAATGAGGAAATTGAGGCATAGATAAATGACTTGCCTAAGGTCACACCACAGAGAAGTGGCAAAGCTGAAGTTAGAACACAAGTCCTCTGATTCCCAGCCCCATGCTTTTTCCACTAGGTCACACTACCTGTCAATATCTGCCTTTATTTCTCTCAATTATGCTGTATAATAAAAATAATGGCATTTGTTAAGCACTATGTGTCAAGCACTATACTAAATGATGCTGTAAATGCAAGATAATCAGGTTGGGCACACTCCATGTCCCACATAGGCCTCACAGTCTAATTGGAGGGAGAAAAGGTATTGAATTCCCATTTTACAGATAAGGCAACTGAGGTTAGACTGTAAAGTCATTATGAGCAGGAAATGTGTATACTAACTGTGCTATACTTTATTCTCCCAAGCACTTAGTACAGTGCTCTGCACATGTAAGCGCTAAATGAATACCAATGATGAATTCATTGAGGCTCAGAGAAGTAAAGGCCCTACAGCAGTCAATTGGCAGAGAGAAGACAAATCAGGTCCAACTCTCATGGCCATGCTCTTTGCATAAGACCGTTCATTCATTCAATTGTATTTATTGAGCACTTATGTGCGCAAAGCCCTATACTAAGTGCTTTGGAGAGCAAAATAAAATGACAGATACATTCCCCGCCCACAAGCTCACACCCTGCAGTTTTGATTGCTGTGTTTGCTGGTATATAATTTAGAATTTGTCTTTAAAATTTCACACATATAGAAAGGGAACCAATATGTGATAAAGCGTTAATGACCACATATCAATGATGAGGTTGTGAGTTCACATGTGGTAAGGTGGCACAGAATACTGAAGTGGCAAATTGGGAGGCTGTAACTTGGGAAGAAGACAGATTAATCTGGGCAAGCCTCCTAAAGGAGATACGATTTCAGGAGAGGTTTGAAGGTGAGAAGAGCTGCAGTCTGTCAGATTTGTAAGGAAAGAGAGTTACAGACAAGAAGACAGACCTCTATCATATTTTGTCTCATTTTAAAGCTTTTGGCCCTACCACTCTATCACAATTAAGGGCAACAAGGTAAAGTGTAAAGAAAATACACTTCTCTATCTGGATAAACAGATATTCAGGATCATACCTCAGTGGTGCATGTCTAGCACAACTCATGTTTCCTTTACCAAATATTCAGAGTTTAAGACAGAGCAGACTGCACTTTTGATAACATCTGCTACAACAAATAACAAAAAAAAGAAAGTGTGAAGTCTGATGAATGTTTAAACAGAACATTTTTTATGGATCAGCTAAATCTTTTCTGCTTTTTAATTAAAAGTAAAGAAAATGGAACTTAATTATCCTGTAAAGATTAGCTTGTGGGCATCTTCCTGTAAATTACTTCTAATTGAAAGCAAATTGTCAAGTGACATTCAAAGTACTGTCCTTTAAAACACAGCTGTTCTATTGCTGATTTTGGTGCATTACAGAGTTTTCTTGTTTCAATATGGCATATTTGAATATTTTAACAATTTTACTGGTGGTGTAGGAATTTTCTTTTAGTATATCTTAGTCACAATTCCTCTTCCAAAAAAAAAAAAAAGAAACAGTAAAATTCCAATTTAAATGCACCACATCACTCTGAAACAATCGATCTAAACTCTCAACTCTTGCGTTTACATTTTCAGATTTGTTTAACCACTATTACATCTAGACAGTAATGGTCCAGGAGGTGGGTGGTTATCATCATTAAACTATTGTAACTGTTCAACTCTTCACGTTTTACTTACTATTAGGTCAGAAAGTGTTGCTAAAATGCTCTATTTTCATAAGTTCAAATGAAGTTTATGGTAAAGGAGAGAAATATATTTTTCACAATTCTGGACTGACAGCTTTCAATATTCTTTCTGAAATAATATGTGGGTAGTTTTTAAAGCCTCAATCTCTCCTGGCTTTATACTAGGAATCAAATTTATAAACAAAGAGTAGATTAGACTCTCAGAAAATCTGCTTCAATGATTCACTCTAAAAAGTAGTAAGTCAATATTATTGAGTACTGCACGTAGTATAAATGCATAAATGTTGAGCTTAGCTTAAAACTATACTACTTACCCCTAGGAGGTTTTGGGTTTATATTTTTATTTTATTTGTGTTTTTAGAGAACCCCACAGCTTAACAGAAGCACAGTACAAAATGAAACAGCACAACATGGAAGTTAGATCTTTGATTCAAAGCAAGGCGTAGGTGTCTCGTTCTTAGCAAACTCGGCATTAAGAGAAAGTCTAATTTATATGCTGTACCTGATGCCCTGCATACATACATACATACACAACCATTTATTTTGATACCTTGCCAAATATCCATACAGACACACATTGTGGGAAGACCATTCCATGAGCCACCGTATACTGTCTAAAACGTATAGCGACCACACTAGGAGAACTGACTGCAGTACAAATTTGAGTCATGACAAGCTTTAACGAGTTGCTAAGAATTTCCATATTTTACAAATGATGTCTCCCAAAATCTGGTGAAATTCATATCATCTGGGAGGGCACAATAGAAATAAGGTTCCTATGCTGAATGTTCTTATCTCTGGTCACTAGTTTTTGTTGAACAATCACATGGGCAATTTAACTGTTAACTAGTAATTTACTTATTTTGGTTTCACAATAACAATAAAATGGATGCTCTGCAAACCCATGTAACTTGCATACTCAAAAAAAAATCCAAATGTGCTTTGTAAAAGTAAACTTATTCAAGGCATATTGCAATTTGTGTGTCTTATCTGACCCAGGATTACACAACTTATTTTTCTCCATAACGAAATACCCGTCACTGCCAGCAAAATAGTTTCATCAGCTTAAATTGTATTACAAGACAACACTTGTCCACAGCACAACAACTTGAATGTCTCTCTGTCAGTTTTGCCACTTTGGAGAAATTAATGCTAACATATGTAAACAGAAATGTGTGCACTTTGTAACTACTTGTATAAACATGTGTATGTACACACATATGCATAAACACACACACACACACACACACACCCAACAATCCTCATTTGAAGATATGACAATATATTGATGGTGAAAGTGTATTCACCATCAAGAGAATAATGCAGTACCAACAATTCATGCCACAATGCAGATAGTCCTTTTCTGGGATGGTGCTTTTGCCACTTGCAGAACCTGTCACAGCCTTCAAATCTACCTCTCATGTTTCATGATTTTTCTAAAGACTCTGCTGAAGGACTGGGCTGTCTGCTGAGGTTATCTCCCAACAGTCAACTCCTGCTATTCCTCCTTGTTTGAGATCACTGTTCAGAGTAATTTTAAAATATCTATTCCACCCTTCATCTTGCATATGTCTCATATCAGCTTTCCCTAGAGCAGATGCTTCACTATCCTTAAGGCATCTATATGATAGTTTGTCCTAAGAGAAAGAAGAAAATCTGCAAAACACCCAATGGCTTTTTGAATTCAAAAAAATGGGCCTCATCTAAAGCCAAATAAATGTACATTTCATATAAAAGTTAAATATGGTATTCTAACTAGAGTGTAATAATTTATGTTCAGGTTGCCAAAAACAAATGAAAGCAATCTACTATATTCATTTAGCACAATATTGGCTGATCTTCAGAAACTTCCAAACTGCAAGGTTTCTAATCCATCAGCATCCATCCTGCCAAGGCAGGGTGAGAAATGGCCCAAAGATCTTTAGAAAGAATTGGTGAGAAAAGGCTAAGCACAACTGGACTCTCCTGATGCTATGATTTCCACCCTTACACTCTCACCACAACAACTCCTTTACCATTTCGTAAAGATAAACAGCATGATGTAGTGGATAAATAATAATGATGGTATTTTCTAAGTGCTTACTATGTGCAAACCCCAGCCCATGTCATCCCCCCGGCCTGGAATGCCCTCCCTCTGCACATCCGCTAGGCTAGCTCTCTTCCTCCCTTCAAAACCCTACTGAGAGCTCACCTCCTCCAGGAGGCCTTCCCAGACTGAGCCCCCCTCCTTCCTCTCCCCTCCTCCCCCTCCCCATCCCCCCACCTTACCTCCTTCCCCTCCCCACAGCACCTGTATACATGTTTGTACGTATGAATTACTTTATTTTATTTGTACATATTTATTCTGTTTATTTTATTTTGTTAATCTGTTTTGTTTTGTTGTCTATCTCCCCCTTCTAGACTGTGAGCCCACTGTTGGGTAGGGACCGTCTCTATATGTTGCCAACTTGTACTTCCCACGTGCTTAGTACAGTGCTCTGCACACAGTAAGCGCTCAATAAATACGATTGAATGAACTGAATGAATGCAAAGCATTGTTCCAAGCGCTGGGGAAGTTACAAGGTGATCAGGTTGTCCCATGGGGGGCTCACAGTCTTAATCCTCATTTTACAGATGAGGTAACTGGGGCACATAGAAGTTAAGTGACTTGCCAAAAGTCACACAGCTGACAGCAGAGCCAGGATTTGAACCCATGACCTCTGACTCCAAAGCCCATGCTCTTTCCACTGAGTCAAATATTCGACTGGGAGTCAGAAGGTCATGGGTTCTAATCCCAATTCTGCCATGTAGCTGCTATATGACCTTGAGCAAGTCACTTGATTTCCCTGGGCCTCAGTTACCTCACCTGTAAAATGAGGATTGAGATTGTGAGCCACACATGGGATAAGGACTATGTCCACCCCACATTGCTTGCATCCACCCCAGTGCTTAGTACAGTGCCAGGCACATAGTAAGTGCTTAACAAATGCCACAATTATTAATTATTATTATTATTAGAGTCATTAGACAAGTTTTTTTAATGGACAACATGGAAAAATTGTATAACTGATATATGGTAGAGTTTCAACAAAAATATAATAATAACAATAACAATGCTTAGAACAGTGCTTGGCACATAGTGCTTAATACCATTATTATTATTATTATTGTTGTTGTTAATGGCATTGCTTGCTTACTAAGTACCAGGCCCTGTACTAAGCACTGGGGTGGATACAAGCAAATCGGGTTAGACACAGTCCCTGTCCCACTTGGGCCTCACAGTCTCAATCCCCATTTTACAGATGAGGGAACTGAGGCCCAGAGAAGTCAAGTGATTAGCTCAAGGTCATATAGGAGACAAGTGCCAGAGTCAGGATTAGAACTCATGACCTTCTGTCCCCCAGACCCATGCTCTATCCATTACACCACTCTGCTTCCCATCTACGTCACCCTCTGCTTGTGCACACACACACACACACACAAAGTTTGAGCTTAGCTTATAGTATTAGACCACTTTGTCTTTGAACATACACACAAAGTTTGTGTTTAGTTTACCATATTCAATTACTTTGATGCTAAGCATTATTATTCCTGGCCTAAACTTAACTGGATTCTTAGGTACTCTTAGATCTCTACCACCTCTTTCATGGAGGAAGGTACAATCTTGTATTATTTAGGATACTGAGATCATCGCTTATTGAAAGTCTTTTCTTATGTCTGGTCAGAGCTAATGAAGCAATCCAAAGTGTCCAATTTACCCTAAAAATCAGTTTAAAGATTGGGAAAATATGGCTCTAGCTTTTCAAATCTGTTTAGAGTAATCAGAAGTTTAGGAAACGTTTCTTCCCTTTGCTGCTTATTCAGCACATCTCTTGCCCCTTTCATCTTAAACAAAGGTTTTCAGCCGCATTGTAATTAAGACACTTCATTTTATGCACCAACTCTCCTTTACTTCAGTTGCAATAGGGCAAAAGGAAGAAGCAGGAGAAGAATGACCAAAAAATCTAGATTAGTGAGGTTGGAATTCAAGAGATTTTACTAATTTAAATGATCCGGTCATACAATACAATCCCAGTTGTGGCGCCTCATTTTAGTACAAAACTAGAGCTCAATCAGTTATATTTATTGAGCACTTACTGTGTGCAGGTTACTAAGCATTGGAAGAAAATATAACAGAGTTGATAGGCACGTTCCCTGCCTACAAGGACTTTCCAGTCTATGGGTGTTAGGATTGATTGCTAAGGGAGAAAAGAGCAGTTAAGGAAGGGGAGAGCTGATGGAGAGCCCTTAAATCAATGATTATGCATTTATGTTTCATACTGACAGAAATGAGTAACCACGTTCGAGGGCTTGAGGAAGGAAATTCCAAATGAATGTAAAATAGGTTATAGAGGAGAGTTGATAGGAAGAGAGAGGTCAGCAAAGAGCATTGGAATTGACAGTTTCTTGGAGGGAGTGACTGACAATGTGGTCCAGTGGAATGAACACCAAAATGGGACTCAGGAGGCCTGGGTTTGAAGCCTGGGCCCACCACCTTTCTGCTGTTTGACTTTGAGCAAGTCACAACTTCTCTGTGTATCAGTTTCTTTCTGTAAAAATAGAAATTAATACCTGTTCTCTTTCCCCCTTAGACTGTGAGCCCCATATAAGATGGGAACCTTGCCTGTTCTAAAAACATATTTTTCTATCCCGGCATTTGGCCCACAATGCTTTACAAATAATATTATCATGAGGGTGAAGAAGAAAGGTCAGACTTCCAAATTATTGGGAGTCCCAAATTATTGTAGAGAAAGTATGATGTAGTGGAAAGGGAGTCAGATGACACTGATTCTTCCACTAGCTTGCTGTGTAATTCAACCTCTTTGTATTAATAATAATAACTATAATAATTGTGGTATTTGTTAAGTGCTTACTATCTGCCAGGCACTGTACTACATACTGGGGTAGATACTAGCTAATCAAGTTGGATGAAGCCCTTGTCCCATATAAGGATCGCATAAGTCCCTACCCCATTTAAGTTAGTCAACTGTGTTTATTGAACACTTACTGTATGCAGAGCACTCTACAATGTAACAATAAACAGACATATTCCCAGTTCCCACTTCACAGATGTGGTAACTGAAGCCCAGAAAAGTGAAGTGACTTGCCCAAGATCACACGACAAACAAGTGATGGAGCCAAAATTAGAACCAAGGACCTTCTGACTGCCAGGCCTATGTTCTATCCACTAGGCCATGCTGCTTCTGTTTCCTTATCTAATAATAATTGTGGTATTTGTTCAATGTTTACTATGTGCAAGGCACTGTACTAAACACTGGGGAGGAAACAAGCAAATTGGGTTGGGCATAGTCCGTCCCACATGGGGTTTATAGTCTCAATCCCTATTTTACAGATGAGGTTACTGACACCAGAGAAGTGACTTGCCCAAGGATACACATCAGAAAAGTGTCAGAATATGGATTTCAACCCATGACCTTCTTTCTCCCAGCCATGCTCTATCCACTACACCATGCTGCTTCTCTATCTAAAAAATGGGATAAGATACCTCCTTTCCTCTTAGACTATTAGTCCTCAGTGGAACAGAGACAATGTCTAATCAGATCACACCTCTACCAAGACTTTTAACAGAGTAAATGCTTTATAAAAGCTTTTTTATATATTGTTAAAAAAAAAACAGAAAAATGTATACGTCTCCTTTACGAGTGATAGCAACTTCTGGATAGGCGGTTTGTCAACCATGGTGGGATGGTTAGAAGAAGTAAATGGCTTAGGGAAAATAAATTAATTTTTGACATAATGAGCTTCAATGCCAGCATGTCATCTACATGGATGTGTTCTTTAAGGCAAGAGAAGATGGAAGAATGTAAAGCAGGTTAGAGGTCACAGCTGTTGTGGTAGTTTTAGGAGATAACTACACGGAGTTGGTAGCTGATTTATATAGCTGAATGAGGTTCCCAAGAGAATGGGTGTAAAATAGGCCTTGTGGGTCTAGAAGATAAAAAGATAGCAAAGGAAAAAGATGAAAGTTAGGAAGAGAAACAGGAGAATACCATAACAACGAAATCATGTCTGGAGAAAGTGTCTAGTCATCTAGTGGAAAGAACACAGGCCTGGAAGTCAGAGGACCTGGGTTCTAATCCCAGCTCCGTCCCTTGCCTACTGGATGACCTTAGGCAAATCATTTAAATTTTCTGTGCCTCAGTTTCCTAATCTGTAAAATGGGGATTAAATCCTACTCCCTTCTAATTAGACTGTGAAACCCATGTGGAACAGGAACTGTGCCCACCTAAATGTGGCGTGGCCTAACAGAAAGTCCACGGGCATGGGATTCAGAGGACCTAGGTTTTAATTCCAGCTCCTCCACTTGTCTTGTGTGTGACAATGAACAAGTCAGTTTACTTCTCTGTGCCTCAGTTTCCTCATCTATAAAATGAGAACTGAATCCCACTCCCTCCTACCAAGATCATGAGTTCCACGTGGGACAGGGACTGTGTCCAAACTTGTATCTACCCCAGCACTTAGAACAGGGCTTGACACATAGTAAGCGCTTAACAAATATCATCATTATAATTACTGATTCTTATTAGCTAATCCGGCATTTAGTACAGTGCTTGGCACATAAGTGCTTAACAAATATAATTATTATTATTAGGACAATGGAGCACAATGGTCAAAAGGGAGAGGAAGGGGAGGTAGGGGAGTGTAATAATAATAATTATAGTATTTGTTAAGCTCTATGTGCCAAGCACTGTTCTAAGTGCTGGGGTAGTTGCAAGATAATCAGATTGTCCCATGTGGGGCTTAGTCTTAATCCCCATTTTACAGATGAAGTAACTGAGGCACAGGGAAGTGAAGTGACTTGCCCAACATCACATAGCAGGTAAACAGAGGCAGGATTAGAATCCACCTGCTCTGATTCTCCCACACAGTTTGGACAGCAAAAGGAGACACAAGATTGAATGATGCAACAGGTTTAAGTGTAGGCTTTTTTAAAAGTACATCAGCAGTAAAGGCACCAGAAAAAAGACTGAGATTAAGAACCTTAGTATTGAAATCGACTGCTTATTGTCCTGGAAATAGAAATGATCATACTGTGGCTGGAAAGGAAGCTGACTTTCCAACCCCATTTTTGGAAAGGAACCTTATAAAAAGCTTTATAGCTGATGTGGAGGATGGATTATCTCTTCTTTTCCAGTAATCATTCTTTAAGGGGACAAATATTTGGTCCAGTGTGTAATGCCTTCTCTTTATTAAAGACTCTGAATTGTACCACTAGTCATGTCAGTAGAATATGTTATACACCAAGCCCTACTTTGAAAGAAGCAAAGTCAGCAAAGCCAGTCATGTCATTATACCTACCCTGATTAAAGAATGAAGTATTCTTTTCTATTTTCAGAAAAAAAAAAACAGTGTGCATCAAAATAATGTTTGTTCATTTCATTCAATTAATTCAATTGTATTTACTGAGCACTTACTGTGTGCAAAGCACTGTACTCAGCACTTGGAAGAAAATATAATAGACACATTCTCTTCCCACAGTGAACTCACAGTCTAGAGGGGGAGACAGGAATTGATACACATAAATAATTATAGATATATCCCCTTTAGACTGTGAGCTCATTATGGGCAGAGATCATATCTATTGCTGTATTGTACTTTTCCAAATGCTTAGTACAGTGCTGTGCTCACAAAAAGCACTCAATATGATTAATATTTATATAAGTGCCGTGGGGATGGAAGGGAGGAGGATGAAGGGAGAAATTCAGGGTGACAGAAGGGAGTGGGAGAAGAGGTGAGAAGGGCTTAGACAGGGAAGGCTTCTTGGAGGAGGTGTGTCTTGAATAAGGCTTTAGAGTGGGGGAGATAAATTATCTGTCTGATATGAGGAATGAGGGCATTCCAGGCCTAAGATAGCATGTGGGCGAGAGGTTGGCAGCTAGATACATAAGATGGAGGTACAGTGAGAAGGTTAGTATTTGAAGAACAAAGTGTGTGGGGTGGGTTTGTCATTCTTGGTTTGCTTCTTCAAAATGTGGGGTGAAAAGGGACACAATGAAATGGTACACATATTTTGCTAAATCAGCCATGAAAATAAGCACTGGTTTTCCCACCCATGACCTTCAAGAAATCATGAAATGGGACTATTAAGAGTAGTAGAGGAAAGTGACAAAGCTATTCATTCAACAATTCATTTTCTGTTGGTTTGGTTTTTCTGGAAATCTGTTGGTGGTAGAAGATTGGGTACATTTGCCTCAGATAATTGTCTTCTCTAACAACATCGAGGCTGCGACTGGAAAAAATGTGGTCAGGATCAATTTAAATTTTAAATTAAATAAATTTAAATTAAAAGCCAATACTGTTGGTCACCCAGCCTCCACAGTAGTTCCTCCTCCAGCATGGCAGACAGACTAGGCAGCAGCAGAAAGTTGGCCAGCTGTATTAACTTCAGAGCCTCAAGCCTGCCGCTCTTGTCCAGGACGTCAGACAAAAGATGAAGTTGGACCTTTCTAAACATCTAGAACTTTAGAAGCTGGTGGCTTAAACTTCAGCCTCTTCACCAATTCCTCAGCACAGCCGAGGACCACATGCCCAGAGACTACCTTAACATCCTGCAGAACCCCAAGGAAGCCCACAATGGTTTATTAATAATAGTAATAACAATGGTATTTGTTAAGCACTTACTATGTGCCACGCACTGTACTAAACACTGGGGTCGATACAAGCAAATTGGGTTAGACACAGTCCCTGTCCCATGTGGAGCTCCCAGTCTCAATCCTCATTTTCAAGATGAGGGTACTGAGGCATACAGAAGCTAAGTGGCCCAAGATCACACAGCAAAGTGGTGGATCCAAAATTAGAACCTCCTTCCCTTCCCCACAGCACCTGTATATATGTATATATGTTTGTACATATTTTTTACTCCATTTTATTTGTACATATCTATTCTATTTTATTTTGTTAGTATGTTTGGTTTTGTTCTCTGTCTCCCCCTTTTAGACTGTGAGCCCACTGTTAGGTAGGGACTGTCTCTATATGTTGCCAATTTGTACTTCCCAAGCACTTAGTACAGTGCTCTGCACATAGTAAGCGCTCAATAAATACGATTGATGATGATGATGATGATGATGACCTTCTGACTCCCAGGTACATGTTCTATCCACTAAGCCACGCACTACATTGAACTAGCTGAATATTTTTCTTAAGTGATATGGATTAAGCAACTTTACTGAGTCTAGAGTTATTTTCATAAGCCCCCCAAAAATCAGAAAAAAAGAATATCATTCAAGGGTTCAACAAATACTATGAAAATAAACAATATCTGCTTTACTAAATTAACTCTCGATTAGTCAGAGTAGTATTATTATATGCAAATAGTTAAATAATAAAAATTTCAATTTCAACTGTTGGTAAAGCTTTCATCTGAAACATATGGACAGATATTCATGTCCCTTACATTATACCTAATGCTCAGAAGGATAAACTGGGCTCTACAGCCAAACAACCAAAACAGTTGCATGAAAGGGTTATGGAAATAGTAACCCTAATTAATCAAAGTTTTCTTGTAAACCTAAAATTTAATTGCTCAGTTATGTTTCCAGAAGAACACATAAGAAAATGAAAATTCTAGGCATTTTTCAAAACACCTTGTGTTATAAGGAGAAGCAGCTTGGCTTAATGGAAAGTGCATGGGTTTGGGGGTCAGAGGTCATGGGTTCTAATCCCAACTCTACCACATATCAGCTGTGTGACTTTAGGAAAGTCACTTAACTTCTGTGTGGCTCAGTAACCTCATTTGTAAAATGAGGATTAAAACGGTGAGCCGCAGGTGGGACAACCTGATTACCTTGCATTTACCCCAGCACTTAGAACAGTGCTTTGCACATAGTAAGCAGTCAAATACCATCATTACTACTATCATTATAAGATGATAGGGTATATATAAATGTACTTTATCTTTAGATGAAGGATTCTGATTTCTTTCCTTTAAAGATGCTTAAAACCACCTCAAGAATCTCAAGAGTCCAAGTTTGTGAGATTGTCTTTCCTTCATCTGTTATAGAGTCTGGTGTCTCTAGGAGTAGAATTATGGTACCAAATAATAATGATAATGATGACATTTGTTAAGTCTTTACCACATGTCAAGCACTGTTCTAAGAGTTGGAAACAGTCCCTGTCTGACATAGGGCTCACATTCTTCATCTCCATTTTGCAGATAAAAGTAACAGTCAAAGAGAAGTTAATAGACTTGCCCAAGGTCCAACAGACAAGTGACAGAACTGGGATTAGAACCCATGTCCTTCTGACTCCCAGGCTGGGGCTCTATTCACTAGAACTTGCTGTTTCCCCAGGACAGCAGTAGATCCCACAAAGTGAGGATGAAACAGTACAACCAAGGCATGCAGGAGAAGTCATAGGAAGAGATTATTTCAGATTAATTATCCAGTTCTTCCTACCTTTCTAACCAACAGCTGCTCCGCCACTCATTGTAGGAGAAATTTTAGGGACAGATTAACGTAGATAAAGCCCGGAGTTCTTATCCTCCTTAACCAACAGCTGCTTTCTTGTGACTTTTCCCTCATTTTGATGTTGTCAGTTACACTGTTCTAGTCCAGTTGGGGAAAAATTATTCATTTCTCAATGACTTTCCTTCCTACACCAACAAAGTAGAGGATCTGGAGTCTGAACTGAAAGAGCACTTATGAATGGCAGTTCCAAACCCATTTCTACTGCCAGCATTCCCAATTTGCCTGAAGACTTTGGGAAAACCTACTCCATTATTATAATGTAAGACAAGAAGAACCTACCTCGTGGAGCTCCACATAAAAACACATAGACTATATGAATCCACTTGATGTTCGCCTGAACCTGGGTTTTAACAACCTGTGAATCTTTTTTCCCCCATAAAAAAAATTATTTCAAGATTCAAAGTTAGATTCAATCACATCTGCTTCACTGACTTCCAATTTTCAAAACACAACGCAAGTGTAAGCTAAGATCCAGTATGTGCTGGAAAAGTAGAAGAATATTTAAAATATTTAAGCTGCATTGGGATAGTTAAGAGTTCACTGTTCATTGACTTTTAAAAAGATGGCTCTCATCTTTTCAAAATTGTTACCTGTATCCAAAGTTGGAATATTTTGCTTAAATTAAAAAAAAAAAAATAGAATGATCCAAGCAAATGACATGGAAATTTCAAACACCTGAAAAACTTTAAAAAACAGCAGGTATAAGCAACTATAAGAGGAAACAAAATTGTATGCTAAGAGCAAAGGACTAGGAATAAGGACACCCAGGTTCTCTGCCCAAATCTGCCAGCAATCTGCTTAGTGACCCCGGATTAATCATTTCATCACTCCCTAGACAAATCATTCATCTTTCTAAGTCTCAATTTCTTCATCTGTAAAATGGGGATAAAATGAATCGTGAATCCTCTGTCGGTCAAGGACACTGCTGAATCTGAAAACCTTACATCTTTCTTATAATAATAATAATAATAATAATAGCATTTATTAAGTGCTTACTATGTGCAAAGCACTGTTCTAAATGCTGGGGAGGTTACAAAGTGATCCAGTTGTCCAATGGGGGGCTCACAGTCTTAATCCCCATTTCACCGTTTAGGGAACTGAGGCCCAGAGAAGTGACTTGCCCAAAGTCACACAGCTGACAATTGGCCAAGCAGGGATTTGAACCCATGACCTCTGACTCCAAAGCCCGTGCTCTTTCCACTGAGCCACACTGCTTCTCAGCATATCCTAGTTCTCAGCATATAGTAAACACTGAGTATATATCATTAGTAGTATTAATAAATTTTTATGCTAATTATGAGCAAGGTTGAAGCATTCTGACACACTACATTGCTTAGTGGAGGGAAATTGCTTGGTCACTAATTTCATTCAAGAATACTGGATGTCCCTTAGTTAAACCAGACAGAACAAATATATATTGCATCCATTCAGGGGTTATATAGTGGAACAATGGCATCCTAAAGACATGTGAAATGACTATTTGCAGAAAACCACAGAGCCTAGAGCAGGATGCCTGTATGACCTCTTACCACTTCTTTGGTCCAGAGCTACTGTATTTTCTCCAATATCCCTGTGAACATAGGTTTCTCTTTGGAGCTGCAGGATTGGTGACAAACTGAGGCAGAAGGAAGCTGAGCATTTTAAATAAAAATATCAAAGGCATCTAATGCCATTTCATTAAAGGATAGAGGACAGTGTAGTATAAAACCTGATGAGTGGCCACTCCAAGTGAAATCCATGTCACACATTAACTGCTGATTAAACCACCATTCTACCAGTGAGGTGTCCTTTTTCCTGTGAGAGTCTTCTTAAAAATTGCTGACATCCATTTTGTCGATGGTTTTGTATCCTAAACTAGGTAACAAGTAGTAATAGCAATAGTATCAAATCCAGGAATAAAGATTTATTTAGATGAGGCCCAAAGAGACCCCAAGGAAAGAGCATTTCTTGACAAAGTGGAGAAAAATAAATTTTCTCCTTTTAAAAATTATGCCTTTCAACTCAACAGTCAAAAGCAATTTCAAAAATAGCTATATATATATATATATATATATATATATAACGGAACTGGGAGTCAAAAAGTCATAAACTTCAGAAGCTTTTAATCCCAACTCTGCCACTTGTCTGCTAGGTGACCTTGGGCAAGACACTTCACTTCTCTAGGCCTCCACTATATCATCTGTAAAATGACCTCCTTCTTGCCAAATCCAACAGTACCTACTCTATCCTAATCCTTCTCCACCTCTCAGCTGCCTTCGACACTCTGGGCATGTTACTACCCTCCTCAAAAATCTCCAGTGGCTACCAATCAATCTGCGCATCAGGCAGAAACTCCTCACCCTCAGCTTCAAGGCTCTCCATCACCTCGCCCCCTCCTACCTCACCTCCCTTCTCTCCTTCTACAGCCCACCCTGCACCTTCCGCTCCTCTGCCGCTAATCTCCTCACCGTGCCTCGTTCTCGCCTGTCCCGCCATCAAACCCCGGCCCATGTCATCCCCCGGGCCTGGCATGCCCTCCCTCTGCCCATCCGCCAAGCTAGCTCTCTTCATCCCTTCAAGGCCCTAATGAGAGCTCACCTCCTCCAAGAGGTCTTCCCAGACTGATCCCCTTCCTTCCTCTCCCCCTCGTCCCCCACTCCATCCCCCCATCTTACCGCCTTCCCTTCCCCACAGCACCTGTATATATGTATATACGTTTGTACATATTTATTACTCTATTTATTTATTTTACTTGTACATGTCTATTCTATTTATTTTATTTTGTTAGTATGTTTGGTTTTGTTCTCTGTCTCCCCCTTTTAGACCGTGAGCCCACTGTTGGGTAGGGACTGTCTCTATATGTTGCCAACTTGTACTTCCCAAGCGCTTAGTACAGTGCTCTGCACACAGTAAGCGATCAATAAATACGATTGATTGGTTGATTGATTGACACTGTGAACCGCTCCCTTCTCCTCAACACACTATCCACCCTTGGCTTCAAAGACTCAGTCCTCTCCTTGTTCTCTTATCTCTCCGGCCATTCATTCTCAGTCTCCTTTGCGGGCTCCTCCTCCCCCTCCCATCCCCTTACTTTACAGGTTCCTCAAGGGTCAGTTCTTGGCCCCCTTCTGTTCTCTATCTACACTCACTCCCTTGGTGAACTTATTCACTCCCAAGGCTTCAACTATCATCTCTACACTGATGACACCCAAATCTACATCTCTGCCCCTGCTCTCTCGCCCTCCCTTCAGGCTTGGGTCTCCTCCTGCCTTCAGAACACCTCCATCTGGATGTCTGCCTGCCATCTAAAATTCAACATGTCCAAGACTGAACTCCTTATCTTCCCTCCCAAACCCTGTCCTCTCCCTGACTTTCCCGTCACTGTAGATGGCACTACCATCTTTCCTGTCTCACAAGCCCACAACCTTGGTGTCACCCTTGACTCCGCTCTCTCGTTCACCCCTCAAATCCAATCCATCACCAAAACCTGCCGGTCTTACCTCCACAACATCGCCAAGATCTGCCCTTTCCTCTCCATCCAAACCACTACCTTGCTGGTTCAATCTCTCATCTTATCCTTACTGGATTACTTCATCAGCCTCCTCTCTGATCTCTCATCTTCCTGTCTCTACCCACTTCAGTCTATACTTCATGCTGCTGCCTGGATCGTCTCGGTGCAGTAACGCTCTGGGCATGTTACTCCCCTCCTCAAAAACCTCCAATGGCTGCCTGTCAACCTACGCATCAAGCAAAAACTCCTCACTCTCAGCTTCAAGGCTCTCCATCACATCGCCCCCTCCTACCTCACACTTCACTTCTCTCCTTCTAGAGCCTAACCTGCACCCTCCGCTCCTCACCTCCTCACTGTACCTTGTTCTCCCCTGTCCAGCCATCGACACCTGGCCCACATCCTCCCCCTGTCCTGGAATGCCCTCCATCCACACATCTGCCAATTTAGCTCTCTTCCTCCCTTCAAAGCCCTACTGAGAGCTCACCTCCTCCTAGAGGCCTTCCCAGACTGAATCCCCTTTTTCCTCTCTTCCCCATCCCCCCCGCCCTACCTCCTTTCCCTCCCCACAGCACCTGTATATGTTTGTACAGTTTAATTACTCTAATTTATTTGTACATATTTACTATTCTATTTATTTTGTTCATGATGTGAATTTAGCTTTATTTCTATTTACTCTGATGTTATTGACACCGGTCTACTTGTTTTGTTGCCTGTCTCCCCCTTCTAGACTAAGATCCCGTTGTTGGGTAGGGACCATCTCTATATGTTGTCGACTTACACTTCCCAAGCTCTTAGTACAGTGCTTTGCACACAGTAAGTACTCAATAAATACAATTAAATGAATGAATGAAAATGGGGATAGGGACTGTATCCAGCATGATTTGCTTGTATCCACCTGAGCACTTGGTATAGTGCCTCGCACCTAGTAAGCACTTAAATACCATAATTATTATATATATTATATTATATTATATATATATATATGTGTACAAGTAGAATAATGCCATAATTATACCATAATTATAATACCATATTATAAATAAATATAAATGGTAAATATAAATACAAATGGTAAATATAATACCATAATTATACCATAATACCATAATATACCATAATACCATAATATAATAATACCATATACCATAATTATTATATATTATATAATATATATGTGTACAAGTAGAATAATGCCATCATCAATGCACATAGTATACATAATTTAGAATCGTTTGGGGAGGAGTATGGTTAAGAAGATCAACTGTTTAGGAAATCAACCTTTACTTATAAGAATGCAAGTCATTTCCATGTGGGCTAAGTAATTACGTGGGATAGCCACTGGTGATTTTTTTTCTTTAGTCAAGGACAGATAATAGTATCAACTGAGTTGGACATCCTAATGAAGTTCCTAAGAAATGCACAAGTTTCACGTATATATTACAATCAACAAAACATGGTATTGTACATCATACAGAACACTCAGATCAACACCATGTAAAAGAGTCCAACTAACAAACCTAGGTCACTACTGTATAAATCAGAGATTGAACTAGGTTCTAGCCCTGGGTCTTAAAGTTACTAATCAATAGTTGTATTAGAATGTTTGATTAATACTAGTTGGGAGTTTAAGAATCAATAGATGGTATTTACTGAACACTGTGTTCAGAGCACTGTATTAAGCACTTGGGAGAGTACAAGAACCAAACTCTTTCTAAAATGGGTCACAAAGAAGCATTTAGAATATATTAATCGACCTTATGCCATCGTGTCTTAGTGGAAAAAAAAAAAACACAGGTTTGGGAGTCAGAGGTCATGGGTTCTAATCCATCACTTGTCAGCTGTGTGACTTTGGGCAAGTCACAACTTCTCTGTGCCTCAGTTACCTAATCTGTAAAATGGGGATTAAGACTGAGACCAACGTGCTACAACTTGATCACCTTGTATCCCTTCAGTGCTTAGAACAGTGCTTTGCACATAGTAAGCATTAAACAAATACCATCATATGCACTTAAACTGTTCCATATGAAATCAATGCAAAATAGAATCTGTTCCTTTAAAGTACAAAGAAAGTGTTCTGCTAAGGGATCATCACCATGTGTGCACAGACACATAAAAATGAGAGGAGAGAGAGATTATAATCAATATACCCCAGCAGGTTTCAAGTACAAAGAAAGTGCTTCTGCTAAGGGATCATTACCATGTGTGCACAAGCACAACAAATATGAGGGAGAAAGAGGGAGGAAGAAAGAGAGAGGGAGAGAGAAAAAGAGAGAGAGAGAGAGAAAGAGAGAGAGAGAGAAAGAGAGAGAGAGAAAGAGAGAGAGAGAGAGAAAGAGAGAGAGAAAGAGAGAGAAAGAGAGAGAAAGAGAGAGAGAAAGAGAGAGAGAGAGAGAGAGAGAGAGAGAGAGAGAAAGAGAGAGAGAGAGAAAGAGAGAGAGAGAAAGAAAGATTGAGAAAGTGAAAGAAGGAAAGATTGAGAAAAAAGAGAGAAAGAAAGAAAAATTGAGAGAAAGAGACACACACACACACACACACACACACACACACACACACACACACAGAGAGAGAGAGAGAGAGAGAGAGAGAGAGAGAGAGAGAGAGACAGAGAAAGAAAGATGGAAAGAGAAAGAAAGAAGGGAGGGCTTGCATTCAATATATCTCAGCAGGTTTGTTCAAACCTTCAGATATAAAAACCCACACTCTAGAGTTCAACACTGATCTGACTACTAGCATGATTTTTAGGTGCCTGTTTGCAGATGCAGTAGAGTTATCAATCCAAACAGACACACAATCCAGGTCCAATGTCACTTCTCCTCATTATGTTAATAGTTAATACATGCAAATGAAAACACTCTAGCAATTTGATTTCTTTGAAGATAGTTTGCATATTGTCTTAGCCATAATGACTGTACACTTCCCTCAGCCTCGATTTATGCAAGGGTAGTTTAGTTCATTTTTATCAGCTCAAGTTCATTTTGGCTGCTACTGGAATGTATGTACGTGTTTCTTTTTTTACCTTTCACCTAATTACCATTCAGGTACCATACGCAGATTTTTCATGCTATTGGTGTTTTTCTTAATTAAGAAACAAATGAATTCTCCCTAGCAAAAAGATGGAACAACAGAATAAGATGCCAGGGGCTGATGTTCTGCTTCTTAATTGAAGCTTTTCCATTGTTATGTGTCTGTTGTGAGGGGGCAGGAATGTCATAAGTGTAGAGTGTGAACAGTACAAAAATAACAGAACAAAAGTACTTTTAGAAACCAATAAAATAATCCAGAAATATTAGTTTACAGATATGGATCTTAAGCACGTTAATTTTTTCACTAAAATTACCATTATCAATAAAAAATAATTTCTTTCAAGGACTCCTGACATCTGGAAATAACCATGCTTTGTATAATCCCTGGCCAGAGGAAATGCATTTCCATTTCATTGTCTATTTTGTGCACTCTGTGCATATGCACTTCATTTAGTTCAGGAAGTGTCTTCACCCATGTACAGGAGAACTCATAACTCTGTGGCTTCACTCACAGAGCAAAATACTTCTCTCACCTTAAAGGGGTCGCCTTAGAAATTTTAATATCTTCATTTACTCAGAACTATAACTGAGTTAAATGCTCCACATTCTCTGTATAATATTGCACCCTATTATCTTGGCTTCTAGGGACATATTATTCTTCGCACACTTCTCTGAGTCCCGTGGCCAGTTCACGCAAGTTTTGCTGTGGAGTGACCAACAGGTATATACGTATTTGACAATAATACTTCAGTAAGATGTCTATTTTATCAAAGTATGCAATATTTGCAGTTACTGTCTTCAAGCCAAGGTGGAAAAACAAAATGGGACCTAAGGAAAGGAGCACAGGACAAGGAGTCAGAAGGATCTGGGTTCTAATCTCAGGTCTGTCATTTGTGTGCTGTGTGACCCTGGGCAAATTACTTAACTTCTCTGTGCCTGTTACCATGTCTGTAAAATGGGGATTAAGATTGTGATCCCCATGTAGAACATGGACTATGTCCAACCTGATTAGCTTGTATCTACCCTAACACTTAGAACAGTGCTTGCTACATAGTAACGCTTAACAAATATCATCATTACTATAATTGTTACTACCATTATTATTAATCCTGGCTCTGGCCCTTGCCTGCTGTGGAATCATGGACAAGTCACTTAACTTTCAGGAATCATGCCATTGGTGGTCTCTAGTCCTGAGCTTCTCTCTGCTACTTGCCTGCTCTGTGACTCAGTTTCATCTGTTTCAGTCTCCTTTCTAACCTCCCAACCTCCTGTCTCTCCCCACTTCAGTCCATCCTTCACTCTGCTGTCGGGATTATCTTTCTACAGAAAAGTTCTGGGCATCGTGGCATGAGAAGCAGCGCGGCTCAGTGGAAAGAGCATAGGATTTGGAGTCCGAGGTCATGGGTTCAAATTCAGCTCTGCCAATTATCAGCTGTGTGACTTTGGGCAACTTAACTTCTCTGTGCCTCAGTTACCTCATCTGCAAAATGGGGATTAAGACTAAGCCCCCAGTAGGACAACCTGATCACCTTGTAACCTCCCCAAGGCTTAGAACAGTGCTTTGCACATAGTAAGTGCTTAATAAATGCCATCATTATTATTATTTTCTTACCTTCCTCCTCAAAAATCTCTAGTGGTTGCCTATCAACCTCCGTAACAAGCAAAAACTCTTCACTATTGGCTTCAAAGCTCGCCATCGCCTTGCCCCCTCAACTCACCTCCCTTCTCTCCTTCTACACCCCAGCCCACACACTCCACTTCTCTGGAGTCTCATTGTGTTTTGTTCTCACTTGTTGCACCGTCAACCCCTGGCCCATGTCCTACTTCTGGCCTGAAAAACCCTCCGCATTACCAATCACAGTTCCCCCCTTCAAAGCCCTACTGAAGGCTCACCCCCTCCAAGAGGCCTTCCTGGACTAGGCCCACCTTTCCTCAGCTCACCTTCCCCTCCACGTCATCCCGAGTCGCTCTTTGCTCTACCCTCCTCCTTTCCCACAGCACTTGTGTATATGTGTACATATCTGTAATTTTATTAATTTATATTGATGCCTGTATACTTGTTTTGATGTCTGTTTCCCACCTTCTAGACTGTAAGCCCAGTGTGGGCAGGGATTGTCTCTATTGCTGAATGGTACTTTGCAAGAGCTTAGTACAGTGGCTTACACACCGTAAGTGTTCAATAAATACAATTTAATGAACAATGCTTGGCATATAGTAATCAATTAAGTACCATAATTATTATTATTGCAAATTATGCAAACGGTATATGTTTTTGTTTAATCAGCGTGTTCAAAGAAGGCTGATCCAACAAATATGTGACTGTCAATCTCTTCTGCAACGTGTGTTTTAGGAATTGCCTCTAGTTACATTTACTACATCACCTGATGCTTTTTGCTTCTCCCTCTTGGTGACCCAACTTTTCCAACACCTCTAAAATAGTATCGCTCTAAATCTGAAGCTGTTCTCCAGGCTGATCTAATAATAATAATAATTGGCATTTGTTAAGCACTTACTATGTGCAAAGCACTGTTGTAAGCGCTGGGGAGGATACAGGGTGATCAGGTTGTCCCACGTGGGGCTCACAGTCTTAATCCCCATTTTACAGATGAGGTAACTGAGGCCCAGAGAAGTTAAGTGACTTGCCCAAGATCACACAGCAGACATGTGACGGAGCTGGGATTCGAACCCATGACCTCTGGCTCCCAAGCCCATGCTCTTTCCACTGAGCCATGCTGCTTCTCCATTAAGAAGAACACAGGGCTAGTATTCAGAGGAGACCTGGGTCCTAATCCCAGTTCTGCCACTTGTCTGCAATGTGACCTTGGGTAAGTCACTTAACTTCTCTGTGCCTCACTTTCTTTATATATAAAATGGAAATTAATGCCTGTCCTCCCTCCCCCTTAGACCGGGAGTCCCATATAAGACAGGAACTGTAGGTCTGATTATTTTGCACCTTGATTATTTGTTTGGAAGATAATAAGCATTTAACAAATACCACTATCATTATCACTATAAACACTGCTTTATCAGAATGTTTGAAACTTTACTTCATTGTGTTTTAAAGCACTTCTGCCGTTTCAGCTCACCCATACAGTAGTCAATAAAATATTTGTTGGTATCCAGTCTCATCACAAGCTCCCCCTAGAAAAGATGTGATGCACATCAGTACCAGGGACCTGACTGCATACGTGGATGTACACCCTTGTTTGTAATACTGTTTTGCCATTTCAGGTAAAGTATGGTATAGAAACTTTTCTTGAAATCAGATGAAGCATATATTTTAGTGCCATGTCTCATTCCCAGAGAAGGTTCAACACTCCAATCAGTTCATAGACTCCAGTTTGTTACAAATCTCCCATATGCTAGTGTGTCAATCAATTGACCATATTTGAGTGCTTACTATGTGCAGAGCACTGTACTAAGTTCTTAGGAGAGTACACTATAACAGAGTTGGTAGACACACTGCTTGCCCACACAGGTTTATAGTCTTAGAGGGGTACAATAAACTTCCATGTATGGGTTTAAGTGCCACTAAAAAACAATCACCTCCTCACAGCATAACTACAGTGCTCTGCACACAGTAAGCACTCAATAAATATGATTGAATGAATAACACCTTTACAAGTGTACTTTGCATTCCAGGTGAGCACCAAAAGTGCTTTTGGGAGGCATGTTACCCTAACATAGGGATTGGCAACCTATGGTTCAAAGGTCATACTGGCTGGAGTCAGGAAGGGCAAATGAGATATTTAAAATCACTGGATTTACAATGAAATTAAGCTATATTTGTCTGAGTGTTTAAACTGCATGATTGGCTCTTTGTGCAACAACTGCAGACTGTAAGCTCACTGTGGGCAGGGATTGTCTCTTCATTGCTGAACTGTACTTTCCAAGCACTTAGTACAATGCTCTGCACATAGTAAGTGTTCAATGAATACAATTGAATGAATGAATGAATGCAAGGCTTCATTTTGTTTGACTCTTCTGCACAAGGTGCAGAGACTAACTCTATTAAAATGCTTTTCTCATCTTAAGAGATCAGCACTCTATCCCAGTTGCTTTTTATTTAATTCAAAGTATTTTCTGTAGGTAGATAATTGGTATATGCTCTCAGATACTTGAGTATTAGTGAAAGAAAAAATGTTTGGTAAAGGTGATGCAGAACTATGTGAAATAAGAGAATTCCCCAAACAAATCCAAGGAAAAATCCCTTCCAAAATTCTGAGAGACTATCTAGGGAGTTTCTAAAGGTTAATTGTCTTGAATAAGCATGAAGTAACACCCAAACCTATTGACAGTGCATGTAAGAAAATAGTAATGGCCAAATTTCTTAAGTAGTATTACTATTAGGTGGTTTGTCTATGACACTTGTTGTAGCACAATATTTTTCACAATTTAAATAATGTATGGTCACCTTCATCATCAACTAATGCTCAATGCATACCATAAGGGTATGTACCACTGAGTTAGGTTTTCCACTGGGTAAAGAATTACTATTAGTTCACAAATCAATACTTAATTCTTGAATTGAAAATAAAATAAAAATTTTCCATGTCCATGTTGCCTAGATCTCAGGAAGTGAGAGTTTTGCCCATTAAGTAATATTGACCATACACCTACCAGATGCAGGATATATAGGAACAGTTAATTTTTCAGAATGTTGATGCCTATATTTTGAACTGGGTGTAGTGTGAGAAATTCTTTCCTCCTTCCTAATTTCTGCCTTGGACAGTTACTGAATGTAAAACTTTTTATCATTTGTTTTGGGATTCCTGAACTCCCCTTGGTGAAAATTTTGCATTTTTTGTATTTACTCCATGTCTAATGCTAAACACATCAGTTTCTTCCCACAAAACATCACATCCTATCCAGGCAGTCTTCTTTAGTTTGAAACCACTCCATTAATTGTGCCACAGCATTCTATTCAAAATGTGGGCTGAAATCACATGTTAAGGCAGAATTGTTGCCCGGCTTGACACAAACACACCCATTCCATAGTGCCGTTCTGAAACATATTGATATTTCACTGTGATACCAGTCCAGTCAAAGGTATTTATTGAGTGCTTAGTCTGTGCAGAGCACTGTACTAAATACTTGGGAGAGTCCAGTACAACAGAATTAGCAGACATAGTCCCTACCGATAATGACATTACAGAACAGTAAATATGTGTCAGGTTAAATTAAGCACCGCTGTGACTGTCACTTATGAAACAAAGGCAATATAGCACAAGGAAAGAGCAGGCTTTGTTTAGTTCTCTATCTAGCTCCAGACTGAACTTCATTTTTTTTTCCCCCCTCAATCAGTCTCTGACTGACTCACATGGTATCTCTGCCAAATTCTTGGCATTGGAAGTGAGGGGGAAGAGGCCATACCATAAAGTGTTGATAATGAGGAGATAGAAATAGCAAACCAGCTGGATTGTCCTAATAAAGAATGTCTGGGATTTAGAGACATAACAACTCTATTCTCAGGTTGTTCTGGTGATTTTTAACCCCTAGGCTTCCTGGTCAACCTTCCCAGAGAATGTTTACTGGCCTTTTAAAATGCTTTTGGAAATTTACACCACCCTCAGATACACCTATAGCTAGACAACCTTTTGTCCACGTCCTCCCTATGGCCCAGAGCTTTCTTCCCCTTTATCTCTGACAAACTACCACTCTCTCCTCCTCGAAGCACTCCTAAAAAAACACATCTTCTCCAAGAGGCCTTCCCCTACTAAGTCCTCATTTCTCTTAATTCCTCTTCCTTCTGCATTACCCTTGCACTTGGATCTGTAATAATAATAATAAGAATAACAATGGTACTTTTTATGCACTTACTAGGTGCCAAGCACTGTTCTAAGCACTGAGCTAGATACAAGTTAGGTTGGAAACAGTCCCTGTCCCACATAGAACGCACACCCTTAATCCCCATTTTACAGCTGAGGTAACTGAGGCCCAGAGAAGTGAAGTGACTTGCCCAAGGTTACACATCAGACATGTGGTGGATCCAGGATTAGAACCTATGACCCTTTAAGCCCCACCCACTCACAGCCCCATAGCTCTCACATACTTATCTGTAATTAAATTTAATGTCTATCTCGAGAAGCAGTGTCGCTCAGTGGGAAGAGCACGGGCTTTGGAGTCAGAGGTAATGGCTTCAAACCCCGGCTCTGCCAATTGTCAGCTGTGTGATTTTGGGCAAGTCACTTAACTTCTCTGTGCCTCAGTTACCTCATCTGTAAAATGGGGATTAAGACTGTGAGCCCCCCGAGGGACAACCTGATCACCTTGTAACCTCCCCAGTGCTTAGAACAGTGCTTTGCACATAGTAAGCACTTAATAAATGCCATCATCTCCCTCTCTGGACTGTATGCTCCTTGCAGATAGGGATGATGTCTGCTAACTTTTGGACTGTAGTCCTCCAAGTGCTTAGCATAGTGTTCGGCACACGAAAAGTGCTTAATAAATACCACTGATGGATTTCTTTTTGATAACTAAGATGTTTCCTTTCCAAATCCACTGTTGCCAAAATGGCCCAAATCCCCTAATTACAAAGAAGGCAACCAGTTCAGATAAAAAACTAACTTTGCATTTTATGCCCTATAATTTTAGAACACATACACACACACATTCATTCACATGTATTTTTTTCATTTCTTGGAATATCATAACCATTTGAAGGTTGTTTTCTGAAATGAACTTTCAAAATTTTGTGTAAAATTTCAAAAATAGCTAGCCACATTAACTTAGAATTTAGAACATTGCTGAGCATTTAGAACAGTGCTTGGCATGTAGTAAGCACTTAAATACCATAAAGAATATAGCTCACCAGGGACTAACAGAGCTCAGTTTATTTTTCTTTCTCATTGTATATAATGGGGTTACCACTAAAAATAATTTTAACGTAAGTAGCCTAAACTTAAATCCCATCTTTAGACTAAATATATTTCAAACTCATTCACAAAGCAAAGTATGACAGATGTTCATTGCACACTTTGCCTTACAGACAAGTAGGAATGGGATTTCCTACATTATACAAAATATTTGGGAAGTACAACAGAAGCACAAAACCCATTCCCTAGCATAAAATTCCTGGTAAATTCATTAACACTATAAATTACAGGGGATTAGCATTAAAAGTATGTTTAGAGTATCATTTTCTTTCTCTATGATCTTTCTGTATCATTTATCAAGATAAACAATCAGTGGATATTTACTGAATGCATATTGTGTGCAAAGTGCTGCATTCTTTTGATTTTATATTTGTAAAAATATTCTTGGTCCTCTTGACACCCCTCTGCAGAATGCTGAACTGACAGCTGGTACTGAATCTCCTTTTGGCCATCCAGTCAACAGGTATGATTGTCTAGCAGTTGCTCTATTCTGGCTGATGGAACTTTGCTCACAGAGCCAGGATTCTCACCAACAACAAATGCCAGAGCTGTCAAGATGTGCTGACCACTCACTAAAAGACCATTTTGGACAGGGACAGGACTAACAGATAATTGCTCAGATCCTGGTAATAGCTACTCAGGTTACCTAAATTCATTGAAACTCTCATGGAAAAATGAAAATATACCATAAAAAGTTTGCTTTATAATACCAGTATTTTCAGGATATGCCAAAATGGCTGGAAAGAAGCTAGGACATTTGCATCTGTTTGTAACTTGTTGGCAGTTACCACCGTTAGAATTGACAATATAGTCACAGTTCATAATTTCCTTAAAACTATAGAAAATATCTGATTTGATTTGTTTCCCATCCCATATTGCTCTTCACTTCCAAATGTTTATTCCAACTTACCCCCCCAGCTTCACTTTTAAATTACTTCATGACAAATCAAAATATTTGCTAAAAATACATCCCTTCTACAGCAAATCTGTAGTGAACACTTATAAGGAATATATTTTTCCTATTAGATGTCTGTTTTCATCTAAGTTTTTCTTTTCAACTCCCACTGCTACTCCTCATTTAAGCTTTTAACATGCACTAATTTTTTCTTAAAAAAAAATCTACCAGATTTCTTGGAAGTATTTCAAGGATATAACATCTTAATAAGCCGTAAAAAAGAGCAACATGTTTGGCTCATGACCATTGTTTTTAAAATCTGTCTATATACAATAGTCTGGATAAAAATATGACAGTCATCTTAAAATCACTCAGAATGTAAGACATCTGATATACATGAAAAATGTACTGTTTTTGGCAGAGCAGGGAAAATTATCAGAAGTTAGAAAATGACCTGAGGGGGGGATAAACCTTTCTTCATATAATGCCGTGACAATTTTCCTGGGTTGTTCTTGTGCCATGAAACCAAAAACAATCTGGCAATTCATTCATTCAACTGTATTTACTGAGTGCTTACTGTGTGCAGAACACTGTACTAAGCACTTGGGAAGTACAAGTCGGCAACATTTAGAGACGATCCCTACCCAACAATGGGCTCACAGTCTAGAAGGGGCTCACATCATAACCCCAATGTTAATATATATTCAATGTTCAATATTACCAGTTAGTCAGAATTTGCTTTTACTCCTATGAGGCAGGGTTAAGCAAAGGGAACAGTCTCTAGACAGCTGTCCAATTTCCTCTCTCCCGCTCTCAGCCCCCACGGCTGTGGACTGAAGACATGACCCCCTCTGCCTCTTCTCCCTGACTCCACCACAGATAAGTGGGAGTTTTGATTTGGGCGGATCCCTATGTTAGTGATATGCGCTCATATGTCTCTGTCTACCATTCTGTTTTTCTACCTTCTAGCTCTCCATTTCCCTACTTGGTTCCTTCACCCCTTTCTATCCTCACTTGTCTTCCTCTTTCCTACTCTATCTCCCTCTCTCCATCAAATTTTTAATCAATCACTGGCATTTAAACACTTACCATATGCAGAACACTATATTAAGTGCTTGGTAAAGTACAATAGAACAGCATTGGTGGATGTGTTACCTACCCACAAGGAGCTTGTTGTCTCTGTACAACTTTGGGGCCATATCCTTGCAGCTTCCCAAACTTCTCAGTTATGGCCTAAGAGGCCCAGGGCCTTTTCTTAACCCTGGCCCACTTTGAGCTCAAAAACACCTGGTGATCTTAATTATCACTAGATTTTTCAACCATCACAAAACTTTACAGAGATTTTCAAATGATGAATAACTAAAGCACAAGTTTTTGTAGGTGTATGTTTTAGTAAATAGGCAGGACAATATGAAATATAGTCATTTTACTGGGGCATAGAACAAACCACTGTCACGATACTCAATTCCTTCAAGCAAATTGCTGGTCCCAGAGTCTTGGTGACTGGATCGAATTTCATTTGTCATTTATGACAAGAGGTGCCAATCTACGATCCCATTCTTGTTTAATATATGAGAAGCAGTGTGGTCTAGTGGATAGAGCACGGGCCTGGGATTCAGAGGACCTGGGTTCTTAACCCAACTCTGCCATTTGTCAGCTGTGTCACTATGGGTAAGTCACTTAATCTCACTGTGCCTCAGTTAACTCATCTGTAAAATGGGGATTAATGCTGTAAGGCCCACAGGGGCATGGATTATGTCCAACCTGATTACCTTGTATTCCCCCAGTGCTTAGAACAGTTCTTGACACATTAAATGTCATCATTATTATATCCTTGCAATTTAACACAGATTGTAAGTTTCTTGAGATCATGCCTTTACTTTGATGTTATAATTCCCCAACACCTAGCTCTGTGTTTGCAGTCAGTCAATCGTGTGCTTAGTGTGTGCAGAGCACTGTACTAAATGCTGGAGTGAGTTCAATAATATAACAGACATGTTCTCTGTCCTCAATGAGCTTACAATCTGGGGTGGTGGGAGCAGATGCTGGGGCTCAGTACATACTTATGATAATTATATTAATCATTACCACTGATTAAAAAAATTCTTCCAAACCAGAACTCCAGTGTATCATTTGCCTCAAAATGAAAACTTCTGGACCAAGAGTCAAAAAGCAATATAGTGAATGTCAGGCTAATCAGTCCAGTCACAACACCCCAAATAATACTTCCATTTAAATAGTATTTGCTAAAACACTGGCTTAATCATAAAATTGCACAGTCTAATAGTTTATTGCTGCCTTCCATTTGTAGGAATTACAGACCTTGATTATTTTGATGACAAGATTTTTTTTCTTCTATTCATCAACCCCGATTTTCCTCAGTGTATAATTAGATGGCTCTCAATTACACACCCTAGAGGTGTTCAACTCTAAACAGGCCAAATTAATGAATTCCACAGAGCTCATAAATTGCTTATTAAATAATTAAAGAAAAGTAAGGCTTTGCACAGCAACTGCCAAACTACCCCAAGATGAGAAAATATTTTCTCTCAAAGAAACACTGTACATTGATTACATAACTGAACAGTGTATTATGTTGGGCTCCTTTAGACTTACACTGCTCTTCTTACAACACTTGAGAGTCCTGTCTAACCACTTCTGATTGTACCGCAATCATTAGTTTAATCGCTCAATATCTCCTCAGAAAAGGGGGTCTTTCTGAGTTCAGCATCTTGTTGCTTAAAACATCCAGGCCAGGTCCACAACACACTAACAAAATAAAATGGTAAACAAACAAATCAAAGACAAAAAATTAATTTCAACTGAAATACCCACCTAATTTATGTAAAATCATATTTTGGCCTGAATTATTCCAGATAATGGTCTCAACTCTCCACTTCATTCTGCCAGTGTATACTTTGGAAAACTACTTTTACAGATTTAGCCAATCACAAATGGACATATATACACTCAGTTCTATATAATATGGGTGTTATGGTATCTCCCCCAGTAAGTAATAATAAATAATTGTGCTATTTTTTAAGCACTTACTATGTGCCAGCCACTGTACTAAGCACTGGGGTAGATACAAGCTAATCAGGTCAGACACAGTCTCTGTCCCACATGGAGCTCACAGTCTTAATCCCCATTTTACAGATGAGGGACCTGAGGCACAGAGAAGTTAAGTGACTTGCCCAAGGTCACACTGCAGACACGTAGCAGATCCGGAATTAGAACCCACTTCCTCTGACTTCCAGGCCCGTGCTCTTTCCAATGGGTCATGCTGCTACTCAGATTATATTAATCATGACTTAACCAATGCCACATGCTTGCATGTCAATCTGCTCATTTTGTCCAGTGCTTTATCTGGATAAATGGGTGGAGCCAGAAAAATATTCCCCATTTCCCTAAGAGTGTTCTATCCAAAAAGAATAGTGTGACTGGACTATACTATACTCTATTCATGTGTAACTGATCCAAAAGTCATTTTTTGATCAGTGTGTTTGGGCTTGATGGTGTTTAACAGGTTTTATTATGCAGTAGTTTTCTTAAAGCATAACAAATTACTGTTGAAATGACCAGCCTATCTACCATGCTCACTTATTATGGGTAGCAGCCTAGGTAATGCTACCAGGGTTTTCATAGAGCATTCCAGTTATACTATCAGCAATATAGCACCTTGCAGAATTCATCTTTATGATATTAGACCAGCATTATTAGCTGAATCCAACTGTCCTTCGGAGATCTGACCCTTAAATCTCAGAGAAAATGATACATCATAAAGGATTTCTAGAGAGTATCAAACTGTTCAAAATCTAAATTCAAATCCAAGCTGCCCATACACATTTTCACAGTTCTTATTAAAAAATATTTCATTTACAAGGTGTTTATTGTGTTTGCATTATTTTATTCCTATATTTTTCTACTTGGGATATTGCACGTTGATGACATAATGCATTCTAAAAATAAGTTTTACTTTTAACCTAATAGCTGAGGTTGTTCTGCACCAGCAACTTAGTGATTGAGTTTGCCTACTATTCACAGAATCTGCACTTTGCAAAACATTGTTTAAATATATATATATATATATATATATATACATACACACACAATTTTATTGTTAGGAAATATACCACATTTAAATATGAGAATAAATCAATACAAAGTTTTGGGGGGTTTTTTGTTTTTTTTACACTTTAGAATGCTATTCTTACCTTGCACATTCTATGGTTTTCCTATTCCCCAGTATTCCAATTTCCATGAGACTGAAAGAGAATTTCTGTGTCACAATGCTCAAAAGCTATAATACCCTGCACATTCTAGTAGCTGCAACTGAATACAAAATATCCAAATCTGTAGTGTTTTACATCGACTTTTACTTCCAAAAATTCTTAAGAATTTGTTAGCTTGGACAGTCATGTTTTCACAGCTGACACTACTATGTCAGCTATATTGGTACATTGGAATATACCAGGTATACCAGGTATATTGGAATAAAGCATTCATATGTTCCTGGCTACAACTTTCCTTGAAATAGTCAAGGGAGATTTCACCCAAGCAAGAAACATGCACAAATATAACTGAAGATAAGCCCAGTCTTTTATTAAGTGGGTTGAATAATTGAGCTTTCATATGACCGCAAAAAGTTAAGGTTCAGGAAGGGTAGACAGAGATAGACAGAGAGAACGGGAGTGGGAGGAAAAAAAGAAAAAAAAATGAACAATGCCCCACCTTGTGGGAGTGCAGCATTAGTTGACACTACACAGAAACTGACCTTTTTGTCCTTCAGGCTTGCTACCAGGCCCGATCTTCTATCGCAAAAGCCAAATCATCTGATCCCAAACTAACTGTCAACTGCTTGTGATGGTGGGGAAGCCAGACATCAATCAATCAGTTTTTATCAGAGGCACTCTTCGTTTTTCTGTTGTGCTCATCTTATCATCTGACCCAGTTGTAGCCCTGACTTCAGAAGCTTAAGCAACTTGATGACAAAATATGCATCTGTTTGTCCAAGATGCACACTGTTAAGAAGTGTACTGGTATTTTTAGTAGGTGGCTAATATATTTGCAAATGAACTTTTGAATGTTTCAAGGTAGGGTATTTTTGTTTTTAGCTTTTTGTTTATACTTTGTTTTTTTTTAAATGAACTCATATTGGTTAGTCTCTGCAAGTCAGGGTTTATTTGAGGTAACAGTTTAGCTGGGAGGGTCTGCTAAAAATAAAAGAATTAATACTATTCATATCCAAGTAGAAATCTTTGTAGGCTATATTATGCCAGTAAAGACAGAGAACTAGGCTTAATGAATATTAAATAGTCAACTTCAACAAGAGTAAAACCAAAGTGTGGACAAACATGAAAATATGCACAATTTAAATTATAAATTAAGTTGCATAAAAATGGTCCCCAGATTAGTGGCTTTTTCTTCATATTAAATGAAGTCCTCAAAAATCATGATATTAAATATTACATAATTTTCCTCAGTGTACCATGTTAGCTGGCTCAGTGCCCCTGTGAAATGATATAGAAAATACACTAACAATAATAATAATAATGGCATTTATTAAGCACCTACTATGTGCAAAACACTGTTCTAAGCGCTGGGGAGGTTACAAGGTGATCAGTGAAAGAGGCTGTGTCAACCACCTCTGAGTAGGGTACTCTCCCAAGGGCTTATTCCTTAATTCAGTCATGTTTATTGAGTTTTTACTGTGTGCAGAACACTGTACTAAACGCAGAAGCCAACTTTCATTCAACCATATTTATTAAGCACTTACTATGTGCAAAGCTCTGTTCTAAGTGCTGGGGAGGTTACAAGGTAATCAGGTTGTCCCATGGGGGGCTCACAGTCTTAATCCCCACTTTAAAGATGAGGTAACTGAGACCCAGAGAAGTTAAGTGACTTGCCCAAACTCATACAGCTGAAAACTGGCACTTGGGGGAATACAGTACGACAATAGACACATTCGCTGCCCACAATGAGCTTGCCGTCTAGAGCTTGGGGTCAGGGTCCCATTCCGGGCTCAGGGCAGCCCAACCCACTTCACCACACTGGCGGTCCACCCACTCGCCCACTCTCCCTTCTGGGCCCCTGACACTGGCAGGGGATGAATCATGAGGGCTTAAACAGTGGCCACAAGAATCGTTACTTGGTTAGTGATGGCATTAAGGACTCATCAGGGTACCGAGCACTGTGCTAAGCACTTCTGCAGATACATGACAAGCACATTGGACATGATCCTTGTCCACAGGGCAGAGGGAGCAGGGCTTGTGTGGCTTCCCCCATCCCTCATACCTGTAATTTACGTATTATATCTGCAATTTACTTATATCTGTAATTCACTTTGTTATGGGCAGGGATTGTCACTGTTTATTGCTGTATTGTTCTTTCCCAAGCACTTAATACAGTGCTCTGCAAATGGCAAGTACTTAATAAATACATTTGAATGAATGACTATCTGTAATTTATTTTCTTATCTATTTATATTACTGTCTGTCTTCCCCTCTGGACTGTGAACTTGTTGTGGGTAGGAATGTGTTGTTATATTGTACTCTCTTAAGTGCTAGTATGGTGCTCTGGACACAGTAAGTGCTCAATAAATATGATTGAGTGATTGAGTGAATCCCAATACTGAGGTTTTCCTGGAGGGCTACTTATTTCGATTCACTTCTGTCACCCACCTCTAGACTGTAGGCTTGTTGTAGGCAGGGACTGTGTCTATCATTCTCTTGTACTCTCCCAAGTGCTCAGCACAGTGATTTGCACAGAGTAAGTGCTCAATAAATATGACAATGAATGAACACAAACACTAAGACTGGCTTTGGTGGGGCTTAATTATCTGGGCCCATCGACAGGAAAACGGAAACACTTTAGTCAGACTAGGCGAGTTGTTTTCTACATTACTGGCTGGAAAAGTCTGCTACCCATCATGATGAGCTGACGATCTCTCCTTAAGAGAGAAATTCTCACGCTCGTGAGCAACAGGGGAAAATGTACTTAAAGTGGCTCCTGAAACTTCTGATCTGCAAGTCTCTGACTAGTAGATGAACTAGATATGCCTTGGAGACAGACAGGGATTTACAGAGCTAAGATCACCGTAGAAGTTTCAAAATCCAAAATAAATATCCGCCCAAAAATATTTATGGAAATGTGGATATACAGGCTGGAATATGATACATATTTCTGTATATAGATGCATTAAATACTACTGTTTAATATCAAAAGTTTTCTTTTTCACTCATAAAAACAGCTATAAATTAAGGGTTCGCTCAAATTCAAAAAATAATCTCCATGATGAATATAATATTTTTCCATTAACACTCCAGGCCATAAAACATAGTATTCCAAAGCATAATTCATCCATCTCTCATTAAAATAATTCACTTATCTACTATAAAAGCAACAGTGCTTTTAAAAGGCAACATAAAATTTCTCCATATAATTTTGTCACATAAAATGCATACCTTAACCATAAAAATAGAGGCTGTAAAACATTATTAAATGGATTATAGTTGTGACATACTTGTGTCACTGTGGTAAAGTATATGCCAAGAATATCATTTGTACACAATAGGAACTACTGCATTTAAAATACTCAACTGAATTAAACTCTTTTAGGGCAAGAACTGTGTTTGCTTTTAAATGTACAATTCTAGACACCTAGAACTGTGCTCTGCACACAGTAGAGTTCAGTAAATACAGTGCTGATAAAAAGGTTTTTATTACAGAAGTAGCTTCCCATACATCTCAGTACAAAGTACAGTATTTTGCCTAGGTAGCAAGCCAGTACTGAGGCTTGCTACCTAGGCAAAATTCTGTACTTTGTCAGAATCTCTAAACTGTGGGCTATGGAGGGAATTTAGCGTATCAGGAACCCTAAAAAATGCTACTTTTACTTTTGTTGCTTCTAATTTTAATACCTGTTATGTAATAATAATAATGATATGTGTTGAGCCCTTAATATATGCCTAGCACTGCACTAAAAGCTGGGATATATAGATATGTTTGTAGGTCAGATACCAACCCTACCCTATCCTACTTGAGGAACAGCCTAGGTAGGAGGGAAATCAGGTATTAAATCCCCATTTTAAAGATGAGGAAACTGAGGCACAGAAAAGTTAAGTTACTTGCCAAAGGTCACACAGCAGACAAGTGGCAGAGATGAAACTAGAACACCTGTCCTCTGACTCCTAGGCCCATGTTCTTTCCACTAGGCCGTGCTGCTATTTTGTTGAGGTATAGAGAATATGAGCATGCTAATAATTGACCTTTGACATAACCACTGGTCAAAGACAATGAAAACTGTAGGTCTCATTTGTTTAATCCAAAATCCAATTAAAGTCAGGTATTTAATTATGAAAGTAAAGAAAAACTTGAGAAGAATGTTAAGTTCCCTATTGTATCATTCCTTATTAGTTTTATTACATTTAACTTCAAATCCAGTGTCATTATATAGACCTGTCCTTCTTAAATCACATCAGAATCAGACAGAATATCGAAAGGCAGGTATGAATACATCTCCTAACTTATAACCTGACTTCAGCTTCCTCTAAGAGCACAGGAAATCTATCTGGTAAGACAAATTAGAGTTATTCTCAGTGTGCAGTTCACTGCTCCACTTTCTACAGAGAAACAGAAAAGGTAAAAAAAACCTTCTAGCCAATGTGTCATGAAGAAAAAAAAATGTTTGATCCAAAGCTGTAAAAAGTTTTAATTCATATATCAATTCATAAAACTCTGACTCCATAAGACAAAGGTATTTTGAGGATTCCTGATTAGCATCTGACTCCCTTTGCCACATTCCAAAACAGTCTTGGAAAAAAACATGTTTTTAGGTCAATCCCATCTTAGGTCACTCTGTTTAGCATAACCTAGCCTACAATTATTTTTAAAATAATGATAATCCATAACCTCAAAAGAACTCATTTTTCTCATCAGAAAATACTATGTATTTTTAGAGACATCATTCTTAAACCATTTTGAATATATTATGGCATCAAACACTATACTTTCTAATGCACCAGGCCTTAAAATTGGTCTAGAACTTTCAGATTCAACTGGAAATTACATGCAATACAGTTCACTTTACAGCTAACAAAATGCTCTATGACGAAAATTAACAATACGAATTGTTCCAAAACACAGGGACAGAGATTAGGTCTAAATCCCATGTGAGTATTCTTCCCAGTGCTTAGTATAGAGCTCTGCACACCATAAGTACTTAAAAAAAATGACTACTATATCATGGCATAACTTTTTCAAAGAATT
Organism: Tachyglossus aculeatus; assembly: GCF_015852505.1. Lineage (NCBI taxonomy): Eukaryota > Metazoa > Chordata > Mammalia > Monotremata > Tachyglossidae > Tachyglossus > Tachyglossus aculeatus. The sequence goes on from NC_052069.1 coordinate 78,573,331, forward strand.
TGAAAAATCTAAATGATCAATGATACAAATCACTGGCAAGAAATAAGTTACTGGGCAGCAGCAACATAATGCAGGTGTATTTTGCAGGTGTATTTTCTTCAGAATTTATTTATATTTTTTGTTAGTTTGCTTGTTTTTAGTCCAAGGCAAAATTAACTGGGTCCCTGGATCTTTTCCCTCACAGGCAACCAAAGGTAAGCCCTAGCCATCAGTATGTGGACTCTCCTGGAATCTCTATCCAGAGAACCTAGTAGGGAGAGTGAAGATACCTTAGCTGGACTGCCCCCAGCCCAAGGCAGAATGGGGTGGGGCCTAAAATAAAGAGAAGATCAAAATAGAAAGGATGGGGCTGGGAGGAAGAGGGTGTGAGGAAAACAGAGGGGAACAAAAGAGGAAATACAAGGAGAGGAAAAGAAGAAGCTAGACTAAAATAAAGATGAGACTAGGAAGAGAATGAGAGGGAAGACAGGCAGAGATTTTCCTCCTCTTCTGCCACTGTACTTTAGCATCCTGCCAGGCCTGGATATTCTGCTAAGCTGCCACCACTACTATGATCTGAGTCAGAAAATGGCAGCAGCAGTTCACAATAATCATTTGTGCCCAGCCACACCAGGGCAGCTCTTGGGAGCTATTGAAAGCAATTTCCATGTTTGGATGACATGTTTCTGGCTTTGCTGGACATTCCCCATTGACAGTCCAAACAGACCAGTTTAGTTACGAAGGCAACGATGGTCAGTGAAGCTAGGGATTTTTCTCCTACCACCACAGCCAAAAATGGGCCCCTAGTGGGTCTGGTTTTATGCTTAAAAGATCAATCAATAGTATTGAGTGTTTACTGTGGGCAAAGGATTGTACTAAATGCATGTGAGCTAGACCATAGTAGACACGGAACTTGCAATCTAAGTGATGTACTTAACTTACTCAGGGAACTTACAGTCTAGCAGATGGCAGCAGAAAACCCAGACATTGTGTGACTGTCCTGATCATTTTGCTATGCCTATCATTTGAAATGAGACAATGGAGCTGCCAGGTCTAGAGACATTTTTCCCCCTCTTATCTGGGGTCCTTCCCCGCAAAAGGCAGCCTATCACTGGAACTGTTACGTTACTAAGTGCCTTTTGGCTGGTATGTATGTGTTTACTCCTGGGGGCCCACCTTCTGTAGGAGTCACCACAACTTGGGGTGGGAGAAGAGTAGGATTCCTGGCCAGCCCTTTTCCTTCCACCCCCTGCACGCTACAGCTGCCATCACTTTTGCAAGAGCATGCCACAGAGTGAAAGGTGGAATGGAGAAGCTCATGAGAAAATGTTACTAGGGTACAGTGTACAGGGGATTCCTGTTACCTGCTGGTCCTCTCCCCAGATGCCTAGAGAAAAATCCCTCTCACCCAGGCTGCCAAAGCCAACCACGCAGTTCCCCTACATCTCTGTTCCCACTCTGGCTGATGAAATTGTAGTGACATCCTAAGCACTTAATACAATGCTCTGAGCACCAGTGCTCAATAAATACCACCGATTGATTGATTACAGGGTCCCACGAAGGTGGACCCCACTAGGCAGTCCAGCTCAGGGTCCAGACTTCACTGAATGTGGCATTAGCCTTACTTGCTTCTTTGTACACATGTCTCTGAAGTGATGAGTTTTAAGTGTATAAATGTCTAGGTATTGGTAATATGCCAAGTTAGCAATTTAGTAACAAACTCTATATATGAAAAGAGCAGAAAATTTTAAAGTAATTTTGTTCTTGGTGGTTATAGTCATTACCTCTGATATTCATTTTGAAAATACCTCATATCTTCAATGGTCATTCTGAAATTAACACTTCAGCCACATTTGTAACACAACAATTTGATGCCAAAACCAACCACACACTGGGAGGCATTAGCTCTCTACTGGGATGGTTTATTCCACTGATCTTTAGCTAAGACAAAATACCCAGTATGGACATGGCACACCTGTAACTCAGACCTGTTCCCCTAATCCAGGCAGACTAGTGGCATGGTATAAGGAGAGAGGAGTACAGGCACCCCTGGCAAGCAGTCATTCACAAGAATCTGAAGTTAATCAGGAAACATGCAAAAGGAACGTGTGCCTTCTGTCTAGAAACTACCGTTTACTTTTCTTACACAAATCATACTGAATCATGATCAAAAATTTTAAAAAGTCACTGATACATCTTTCATTGGGATGAAAACAAGGCTGGAATTATTAGTGTTATCAATAGCATCCGGAAGCGGGAGCTCACTTGTTTTTCCAAACATTTTTTTTTCCCTTTCAGGTACGATACATATGTGCAGTTGGACATAGTGTACATTTATATTCAAATATGCAAATGGACAGGAAGTTCTCACTAATCTTTTCAGTCCACAATCATACGTATGAACTGGATTTTACCGACTGCACATCTTTGAAAATAGCCATATATTTGTATGCACCAAATCCAAAGGTGAGTAAGTGACTGATGAGGTGTCAGCCCCAAGACAGCATTGGCAATGTTACCTCCATGAGTTTTCAACTCTGAGTGTGAAGTTATTTGTGTCGCTACAGCTTTTTAGGCTAGATTTCCAGCGTCACTCAACCCACTGAAAGGGCCTGAGGGTTTCCCTGTGCGAGACTGAAAGGACCCAAATCAAATTTTTCTAACCAGTAAGGGACACTGAAACCTGCCGGACACTCCAAATCCCATCCTGCTAGGTCCCACCATAGAATTTACGTAAGTAAATGCCCTTAATATCTAGATTTTATTGTATTTCCCTTTTCTTTCAATCATTTAAGGGATATGTAAAAATCTTATCTCATTGGTGCATCTTCTTAGCTGTCAATTTTTTCTATAAATAGATCATGAAAATATTACTGCCACAGATAGTTCTGAGTTTACACCCTACTCATGTTTTCTCATGCCTAAAAAGAAATACAAGCACCATGGCCTAGTGGAAAGATCACAGGACTGGGAGTCAGAGGACCTAGGTTCTAATCTCCTCTATGACCTTGGGCAAGTCATTTAATTTACCTGTGCCTCAGTTACCTCATCTATAAAATGGGAATTAAGATGGTGAGCCCTATATAAAATGGAGACTGTGTCCAACCTGATTATCTTATATTCACTCCATTGCTTAGTAAAGTGCCTGGCACATAGTAAACACTTAAATACCATTAAAATAAATCAATCATGACTACCTTTAGCCCAATAAAGACATTAACAGGATTGGAGACCCACTAGAACTTTTGGGGGAATGAGAGTATTACCAAAAAAAAAAAAAAATAATACAAAATTAGGACCAGCTCCTCTCAGTCTTTGAAAAGAGACGATACTTAAAAAAAAAAATGTCAAAGTATTGGAAAAAGTAGTTCTTCCATGTAAATTCAATGAAATTACCATACTTTCATTTTAAGAAGCATTTGTCAAATGCCGAAATCATTAAGCTTTGACTACACAATGATCCTATGCCTTTGTGTCATCTCCGAAAGACAGTCTGCCAGTAATGGCATGAAACCCTCTCAGACAAGCCTCTGGGCATTAATATTTAAATCTTACCTATCCCCTGTGATTGGAATTCAGCCTCTATTCACAAACAAAAACTAAATCAATGTTCTTAGAGTTCAAACTAGATCCCTAAACAGTTTGCCACTCAATGCACAGATAAGATAAACTTTCTTTGACCCAAGAGATGAAGTTGCCATGACGATCAGAGAGTCCACTTTCTATATTGATATTTTGCTGATGTAACAACAAATAGAACCAGATTCTTGAGCCGATAATGGTGATTAATTAATACTAATATTGATCCCTACAAGCAAGAGACAAGGCTATTAACTTGAAGCCTGAAAAGTCAATTGTTACCTGTGGCAGAGATACTAAGAGCTGATTTTGAAACATAATAAACAAATGTGCTATCTTTATGCAAATACCTTTAAAGGGGTCGTTAACCTCTTGAGCATAACATTTCCATATTTGAATGCATCTACTGAAATATTTTAACTCATTACAAAGAAAAACTTTTAAAAATTATGCTATAAATGCTGTATTCATGCACTCTTAATAAGCACCGCACACCACCACTCACCTTGAAAAAAGTACATTGGAAGACTCTTGCTGATCATTTAATTTGTAATGAAGCCCTTTAATATTAATACTTTTCAATAATTGCTGCAACAAAATTCAATTTTAAATGCCTTTATTTTGTCATTCTAGAGTGCCATTCCTACCACATCCATCTAGATGGTTTTCTCCTTGTGAAAACAAAAATTTGCAGGCAAAAGCTCAAGTTTAGGTTGCCTGCAGCCTGAATCCAAGAGTAATATCAAATGCTCTCACTCTCCACCTCACCAAATCTGAG